>NC_042999.1:20739764-20764764 GCF_006345805.1 Octopus sinensis
AGGGCCTACAGTGGAGACAGTGACCCTGCGTTTCCTCGCAAATGAAAAGAACACTTTGGGGTTGAGTTTGATTTTTTCAATGGCCACTTCTCCACAGCTGATCTTTGGTTATTGATGAGGGTCTTCATGCATTGTTGGAGGTTATATTTTTGGATTCAAGCAGTGCGATAGCCGTCGAATGTGTGTGTTGCTGTTGGCAGTACTTTAGTTTTTTAATATTTTTGTTTGTTCTTTTTATTTTTCTGATAATGGTTTTTCTGTTTTGGGGGATTCTGCACTTTTTGTTCACAGGTCTTGGTGGGGAGTGTTTTGCACATATGTCTGTGACGGTGTCTACAAAGATCTGCCAAGATGTTTTATGGTTGGTGGAGATGTGTGTATGTGTAAAGGACCAGTCAACATGTGATAGCTCGTTCCTGATTGCATCCCAGTTGGCATTATGGAGATCCATGTTGTCAAATGGGTGGGCTGGAGGAAGGTCACTAGGATTAGCTTTCGGCTGGTGGAATTTCATGTTACAGAGAACCATGTCATGGTCTGAAAGAAGGGTTTTTTCCACTGTAACGTTATGTATAGTGTTAGTGTGGTTACTAAACACTAGGTCCAAAATGTTCTGATGTCTTGTTGGTGCAAGGACAAGTTGGGACAAGAAAAACTCATTCGTAAAGTCGAAAAGTGACTCTGCTACTTCTTTGTCAGCGGTTGAGGCGGGAGTGCTTGGTTTCAAACAGTTTGTAGTCCAGTCAACACAGGGTAGATTGAAGTCTCCCATCATGAGTATGTTGCTAGATTGGCACTGTTGAATAAAGCACTTAATGCTGTTGAGGCATTCTTTAAAGCACAGTATGGGTGTTTGGGGCGGCCTATAGAGCCCAATTACTGTCAGGTCATTGGCTTTGTTGTGCACGGTGGCTGATTCACAGTAGCCGTTGGAGAATATACTATTTCCATCTGCCGTAAATGAATCATGCAGGAAAATGGCAGTTCCACCCTTCCTCCTGCCGATACGATCCGCGCGGATGGTTGTGAAATTCTTCACTCTCACTTCGGCTTCCAAGTGGGAGTTGTCAAGGTGGGTCTCAGTGAGAATGAAGAAAGGGATGTGGTGTGGATGGTTACCAACCCAGTCTTCAATGAATTGGACCTTCCATTTTTGTGCATTGATGGAAGGGCTGACACCTTGTGCATTGAGTAGGAATGTGGAGGTTAGTGTAGTGGCTGGTTTTGACTGTTGCAGGGGGCTTGGATTTTTTGTGTGTGTTAGTGGCAGCAATGTGGGGAATTGGTGCACTGGGGTAATAGCATAGGATGGTGTTGAGTGATGGCTAGAATGTTTTTGTGTATCTCTTTTGCCATGTTCAACATGGCTAAAAAAGAATTTTCCTGCTTAGGGAGCAGTTTTTGGCTGGAGGTGTGGTTGCATTGTTGGATAGGGTTGTAGTTTCCACTTTTGTTGTTGTCGTTTTTGTGTCTTCCTGAAAAGACTGGACCAGCATTACTGCAGCATGGTGTGTTTCTATTTTTATTTTTATTCAGGTTTGTGTGTTGGCTTGAAGCCCCGTTTCTGTTTGGCGTCGGGTCCCTGGAAGATGAGTGAAGGGACAGTCACTCAGCAGACATGTTCTCTCACGTTGGGAATACCGGCAGATTTTGGGACTCCGAGTTGTGTGTGTTTTGAATTTCGATTTACTATTTGGTGGTGTTGATGTTATTGTGGGATGCGTGCTTTGGCCTTGGCCGGTAGTGCGTCTAGTGCCGGGTAGATGCGTGAAGATGCAGTCACTATTTGTGCAGAGTCTCTGGCGCAGTGAATAGCGGCATATTTGGGGATTTCTTGTTTGTGCCGTGGGGGGCGCATTCTGCTTCCTATGTTTCTTTAAGTTTTTGTTACTGCAGTAGTATTGAGGTGGTGATGTGGGGGAAGAGGGCAGTGGTTTCTTATTTGGTTTTCTGTTGGTATTTTTGGTGATAGAAGACGATGGTTGCAGCGGTGGTGATGATGATGATGATAATTGTGGTGGTTGCCGTGAGAGCGGTGAAAAGATACTGGCATTTAGTGAATCATCTAGTAAGCTAGAGTTGAGGAGTGGCTGTTGTTGTTCTTGTTGCTGTGGCTGTTGTTGTTGTTGTTGTTGTGATTGACCGATGTTAGGGTCAGCCATTGTGCTGGGAACCAGGAGTGGCTCATTCTGTTGTTGTTGTTGTTGTGGCTGCTGATTTTCTAGCTTTTGCTGTTCTTGGACTGTGAAAATATGAAGAAGCTTTTCATAATGGCCTTTTGTCAGTTTGAAAGATACTTCGATATGTTTCAGTTTGCTACGAATCTGTTTGACGGATCGTGTGTTGACCACTTGTGATGTTTTTTCGGCAATCTCATTCAAACACAAAACATTTAGATTTTCTGTTTGGGAAAGAGAGAACCATGTGTTTATTAAAACATCAATTTCGTTATCAGACCAATTTCGTCTGTTGCAGGCCTGCAAGTTAGTCATGTTTGTTTTTCTTTGTTGTTTTCCTTTTGATTTTTGAAAATATATATATTCTTTCTTGGGAGTTAAAGAAGTGTATATATATATAAATGTTCTCTCTTAAGGGTGTGAGTTTTTGATTATTTGGTTGTTTGAGGATATTAAAAGAAAAACAGGTGTATAGAACAATTTGTAGTTAAATGAAAACGTACTTACGGGTTTGTAGGCAAACACGTGGTTACAAATATATATATATTTAAGGTCAGTTAGGTTTTGAAGCTGTGTAGCTTGCTACTGACTTGGGAGAGAAACAAATAGACGTCCGTCCACTTCAACAGTTAATCCAACATATATATATATATATAATATAATATATATATATAATATATATACATATATATATATGTAATATATATATATACATATATATATATATATGTATATATATATATATACATATATATATATGTATATATATATATATATATATTTTGTTGAAATGGAAAGATGAATTATCTTGCTACGGATTATTCAAAAGTTTAACCGATACCTGGGGAGCAAAAATCACAGCAGAAAACCACGATTGGAGATATGACCATATGGTGTTGCAACCGTGCGTTGGTGCGGATAAATGAAGTTTAATATAATTAGTGAATGGAAGAAATGGAGTTGAACGAAGATTGTACAGATTTCCTTTTATTACATTCTACACATGTTTCAAAGGCCACAATTTTCCAAATTCTGATTAAATAAGGATACCATATTGCAGCTTTCTCTTCAGGAAAAACCAGGAATTACGTTGTCAGAACAAAACAAAACAAAGGCGCAGCAAAGCAATTCGAACGAGGACGCTCCTTAAGAGCCCATGGACTCTTAAGGAGCGTCCTCGTTCGAATTGCTTTGCTGCGCCTTTGTTTTGTTTTGTTCTGACAACGTAATTCCTGGTTTTTCCTGAAGAGAAAGCTGCAATATGGTATCCTTATTTAATCAGAATTTGGAAAATTGTGGCCTTTGAAACATGTGTAGAATGTAATAAAAGGAATTCTGTACAATCTTCGTTCAACTCCATTTCTTCCATTCACTAATTATATATATATATATATATATATATATATATATATGTATGTATGTATATATCAATATATATACAGATACATACAAGTATATATATATACATATATGTGTTTGTATGTATATACACATATGTGTATGTATGTAGGCATGCATGTATGTATGTACGTATGTATGTATGTATGTATGTATGTATGTATGTATGTATGTATGTATGTATGTATGAGTCTATGTGTGCGCGCGTATGTGTGTTCGTGTATATGCGTTATGCAGGTATTTTCTCAGGAGTTCATATCGCTTAAGCAGGAAAGGAGCATGAGCTGTGATGATGGAACCACTCTCGTAGGCGATCGCCATAATCACAGCTGATGGTCCTTACACACACAAGCACAGAGCACATAAAACACACATACGCACACGCGCTTGCCCACACGCACATATATTCATATAATGCTTGGATGTTTCGATTAAATGGAGCCGCCTGAAACCTTGACATAATTGTTACTTATTTGCCATATATATTCATAGAAAGAGAAAAGATAAGAAAAGCACAGAAGATTTGTTTTACACGACTAAAGAATATATTAGACTCATCATAGCAAAAGTATTATACAATATTAAACAAAATAAGATTTCTTTGCTTCCAACATAATATAACCGGTTTCGCTAAAGCTTAGCCGTGTAAAACAAATCTTCCGTGTTTTTTCATCTTTTCTCTTACCTTGTATATTCAACCACGTGGAATTAAAGCGCATATTTTCTATCTCATAAATATTCATATATATTTGAATTTAATTAGAGGATATGTTAATCTCATGAAGGGATGATTACATCCGAGGAAATACTGGTTCAATACCTAGTGTTGCTGGGGAATAAAATTCCCTTAAAATAATTGGTATATAATATGCATATAGTTTATATCCAGTTGAAAAGAAGAGCAGAAAATGGAGATAAGAACGTTAACTATTTATTGTTGACAAATTTGTTATCTTCGCAACTTAGAACCGTTTCAATTAATAATCAAAAATTTATTTTAAAATGTTGTACATTAAATTAGAATTTATATGACATGAGCATAATTTCATCAGAGAAAAAATATGTACGTTGAGATGTTATATGCGGACCTATCAATTCATTTCTGTAGACACTTATTTTCTCTGATGAAATTCATCTTCATGTCACGTAAATGCAAAATTAATGTACACATCTGTAATTAGATTATTAAGTATTAATTGAAACGGCTGTAGGGAGCGAACGATGACCAATTTATTAATAATAAATAATTGTTTAACTACCTTGTCTCCATCATTTTCTTCTCTCTTTTTAACTGGATATAAGCTATGTGTGTGTGTGTGTGTGTGCGTATATGTATATATATATATATATATATATACATACACAAAGAGGTGTATTAGTTTAATGCACGGGAAGGTGAGAATGTCTTTTACGCTTCGAGCCGGCGCTCTTCAATAGATACGAACAGAAGGAAATAAACACACACACACGCATGCATATACATACACACACACACACACACACACACATATATATATATATATATATGTATATATATATACACGTATATATATATATGTATATACATATATATATATATATATATATATATATAATATATATATATATATATATATATATATATATATATATATATATATATATATATATATGTATATATATATATATATACGTATATATATATATGTATATACATATATATATATATATATATATATATATATATAGGAATACAACGAGAGAGGTAGAGAAACAAAAACTGGAGATATTCAGACGATTAAAGTTCATGTGTAAGTGTAAGCAAATAGAAATTTATGTGCATAAAGACCAGAATTACATGGAGTACAAACATTACAGAAGACTTAGGGGAGAAGACATGATAATCTAGGTCCAACAGTTATTTATGGGCGCTCGGAAATACTCAATAGATGCAACGATATCAGATGAAGTATGACAAATGTGAAGTATATACAACCAGTAAAATAAAAATAAATGCGCCCTTTTAATGCGTAGCCAGGTTCATGGGCCCGGTTTCCCGGTTTCTATGACGTATGTGCTCCCCAGCTGGACGGGACGCCAGTCCATCGCAGCGCTACTTATTTTTGCCAGCTGAGTGAACTGGAGCAACGTGAAATGTAGTGTTTTGTTCAAGAACACAGCTCGTCGCCCGGTCCAGGAATCGAAACAACAATCTTACGATCATAATGCTGACACCCTAAACACTAAGCCACGCACCTCCACATACAACCAGTGGTAGATGCATAGAAACATTACCATAAATATGCCCTGTCTTCAGGGTGGAGAGATTGTCGTCATACCAACCTTTCCTCACGATATTTGCTTTCTTATGCTTATGTCCAATCCATCTGCACTTCTCTACGTAAGACATACACATTATTCAGAGGTCGGATTTCTCTCTCATCTACTCATCACTACAAGAAATGTGTGGATAATCATATCAAAGAGCTAGAATAAATAATATATTAATAGATATCCTATAAGAACGCTCTAACGCCTCTACCAACCTACCACTTACAGTTTACTAATCAAACTTCAGTTTTACTTGATAACAGGTAGGAACATATTTGAAAGTACTAAAGAGAAAAAGTTGCATAAATATCTCTAAAGCTTTACGAAGTTAATCTTGCTGATATTTACATACCTTTTTCCACACGCTAAAACAAATTTGGCAAACAGAGAACATACAGAACTATTGAGAAGAGGTGCTCCAATAATGTTTGCTGCACGAATTCTTGTGAATATGTTATAAAATATTTGTTTGATTCAATAAGCTTCCTACATATAAATACGACAGTTTTTCTATCTCTCTATTTATCTATATATCTATTTTACTGCTTATATTTGTAGCTATATATATATATATATATATATATATATATATATATATATATATATATATATATATATATATATATATATATATATATATGTATATGCATATGTATATGTATATTTATATATGTATACATATATATACATATGTGTATGTGTGTATATATGTATATATGTGTGTGTGTATATATGTATATATATAGGTATGCATATATATATATTTATATATGTATGTATATATATATATATGTATATATATGTATATATATATATATATGTATATATATATATATATATATATATATATAATATATATGTAGGTATAGATAGATATGTGCAAGTGCTTATACAGTATATATGTGTGTGTGTGATTGTGTAATTGTATGTGTTTGCTCACACATGTAAACGATTGTACATCTAAGTGTATGCAAACAAAATGTGGGTGTATGTCTACCTACTTCTCTATTCGGTCTGTGTATATTTATCACTTTCCGTTAGCATGAGTATATTCTACTACACGTATATATTATTTCGTGAATATTCATATATATTGCCTGCATATATATCATATCTCTTACATACTCATTCTTCTTGCTTTTTCTCTCACATACATACTTTCTCATACATACATATTTGCGTAAGTGTATTAGTTTCATATTCTGGATTATATGTTTTTCGATTTGTGTATGTATAGTCCCTGTTCTCATTTTTTTATTGGTAGCTTCATGAAGGACTCTTTGTTAATGAAATCAATGGCAGCTTCAAAAGAGAAGCATAATTTGATCACGCTAACCAATATATATTCTAGCAGAACAGAATATGTAGGTCTTTGAATGTTACTAGTTTTTCTGAGCCGTTTAGGATAAATTGACTGTGAGATCTGAAGAACTGCCTAAACAATGGATACTAAAACCATATCATACAAACTTAAGTAGGAAATTAAATCGAAGCTGATATGGATTGTGTTATTGATCAGAGAGTGTTGCCGAAAAAAATTATATATTGGCAAATATATATACATACATGCACACTCACACATACATATGTGTACGCATATTGATATATATAAATATATATATATATACATACGTACATTCATATATATATATGTGTGTATGTATATATGTAAGTATATATATGCATTCATTCATACACACATACACGTGTATAAATATGAACCACGTTATTATACATCCTAGGTAGGCGGTAAGCAATAATGAACTCAATTACGACAAAATCCGTTATAACTATACAAGCAGACGCAAACATAATTTGACATCAAATTACTCTTAATAAGGCTCACACATGTGCACACATACATATATATCTGTGTGCATGTATTTATTTATGATTATTTATATTTATTGTATTGGAGTATCAAGGTGTGTATACGTAAATAACTTTATATATGATATCGTCAGTTAATTATCATACATCGTTAATTCAAGTTTCATACCAGGACAACATTAAGCAATCATCAGACGAATGCAAAATAATAATAAAAATAATACAAATATCATCAAAAATAGCTGAACATATTACCCCATTTTATATTTTTGATATAAATTTACATGGAGCGTACCTCATATCGACCATAGCGAATTACTTCCTCTCGGGTAGTGTAAACATAAATACGAATACGAAAATTAGATAAAGACACTAAACGTGAAGTAGAAAATATGTTTATGATGGAGAAGGTGATACAACGAATAACTACAGTTAATGGAGGAAAGCATAAATGTACAACCATACGGTATTGAGCATGGAAAGATAACTGAGAGCATTTTATTGAGCTTAGGCGGGGGTGTTTGGATAGATGAAACAGAAACGGTTTGGTTGTATTGATTTATACTTAACCCAATAATAAATATTTTATATCGTTATACACTCTGCATTTTTCCCAAACTGATTATACTTAACTATGTATATACAGTGCATGCCTATTCAATAGTTCGCTGATCTTCCTAAGTATTGATTCATTTATTCCGATTATATGAAATTCTTGGATCCAGGTAAAAGCTACAAGACTGGACACATTTTCCAAAAGTTTTCGCATCTCATATTTCGCATCTTTAACGAAAATATTCGCATAGAGAAAATCTGTGATACTATCACACATCAATCATATCAATTTGGTCTACTATATAAAATGATATAACTACAACAAAATAAAGAAACTGAGTTTTAGATTTCAGCGGTATAATGCTTAGTTGTATACACATGGCACACTCTGAAGATATATTGACTATATCTAAACGAAACTATATTTTCAGATTTATTGAGGAATCTCTAGTTTCGTTTCGATATAGTCTATATATCTTCAAAGTGTTCCATGTACATACAACTAAGCATTATGCCGCTGAAATCTAAGACTCAGTTTCTTTATTTTGTTGTAGTTATATCATGTTATATAGTAGACCAATGTGATATGATTGATGTGTCATAGTTTCACAGATTTTCTCTATGCGAATATTTTCGTTAAAGACTTGTAGAAGTGTTCCGCTATCTGAATTAGTAATGCATCTTTGGCAATTGTGGAGGGCACATGGCCTAGTGGTTAGAGCAGCAGACTCGCGGTCGAGGAATCGCGTGTTCTAATCTCAGGCCGGGCGATGTGTGTGTTTATGAGCGAAACACCTAAGTTCCACGCGGCTCCGGCAGAAGGTAATGGCGAACTTCTGCTAACTCTTTCGTCAAGACTTTCTCTCACTCTTTCCTCCTGCATCTTGCAGTTCACATGCGACGGATTGTCGTTCCGTCCAGGTGGGGAACCTATACGCCAAGGAACCGAGAAACTGCCCTTATGATTCAGGTGTGACTCGAGAAGGAAAATCTTTGGCAATTGGAGGATAAATTTGTTTAAACCCATTCCCATCCGTGTGTGTATTGTCGTTTTAAGCAGTTCTGATGGGTACATCTGAATGAAAAGATTTTCCTCGGCATCGAGGTAAGTCATGAAATTCGTTTTCCTAATTTGCTGCTCTGCATATTGCGGTTTATTGAATGACATAGTTGCGTATTTTCCTGCATTGGTAGCGCTGTATTTGTGATTTTGCCTGTATTTGTTTTTGACGTTTTTCCGTGGGGTTTTGAGTTGTTTTATTCTGCTTGGATTTTTGTGTTAGAAGTTGTCTAGTTTTCTGTGTTCTTCAAATATTGTGCGTGGTTTTATTTTCCTGCCGCTATGGCCACTTACTTTCATTTTTAAACGCCTCTCAAGATATTTGTTTTGCTTTGCTCTCTTCTATATTATTCTTCTTCCCGCTTGAAGAGAAATAAGTTCTGAAGGTTGTTTGATAAATGTCTGCACTTTTATCACTGCTCTGATTCATGATTCATGATATGGAGAGGAATACCATCTTCTTAATCCTTTTTGCTTCAAAAACGATGGTAGTAAAACCCTTTGGTGTCTGCGTAGTGGTTTCAATTTTTGCTGCTAGTATTGTTCTAGCTTCGTCCGTTACAGCTGCTACATCTCTTCTTGGTTGTTTTTGACTGTGGCATTGGCCACAACGAGGCTTTTAGTCTAATATTTAGTACTACTCATCTTTCTCCCCTTATATTTATAAGGCAGGAGTCCAATTTCGAAACACTTCATTATTTTTTACTTCAAAAATTGTGAAGAATTTTAGTGTTACTAAATATATTGAGTATTTCTGTCGATTTTTCTTGCTTTGCTCTCTTCTATATTATTATTCTTCTTGCTTGAAGAGAAATAAGTTCTGAAGGTTGTTTGATAAATGTCTGCACTTTTATCAATGTTCTGATTTATGATATGGAGATTTGTGAGATTTGTGCTAATGGCTTGTTTCAAGTTTCCGTTATCACCGCTACCACCATCATCATCATCTTCATTATCATCATCACCATCATCATTATCATCTTCACCATCATCATCATCATCATCATCATCATCATCAACATCATCATCATCATCATCATCATCATCATCATCATTAGTATAAATATTATTATTATTATTATTATTATTATTATTATTATTAATATTATTATTATTATTATTATTAATATTATTATTATTATTATTATTATTATTATTATTGAGTGAGAGAGCAGTTCATGCCATCAAAGTGACATTGGGGTAAAATATACGAAGCCCAATATACCCATCATGACTACTCGTCTGATAAGGGTACACCAGGCACATGCATCACAACCATATGTGCGCGACATGGTGATCTCATATCAAGATAAACAGCACAAGACCTTGCAGGTGGGGCCCAGTTAGAATTTTCTTCAGGTTGAGTAGCCCATCCCGCGCAAAAGGTCCCTGAATAAGGGTTGTTTAAGGATGTTGAAAGAACCACCCATGTTTCCAGATGTGAATTATTCAAACCCCAAAGATGGCTATGATGCTCCCCCACTACTTCTGCTCGTGATCAGAGATGCACATATCATCAGCCACTAAGGGACATGGTCAACTGGTTAAGGTCAAACAACTGACAAGCAAATCTGTGGTATTGAGCAGAATATTTGCTGTAGCCCATCTATTATACCAAGACAAAACAATGTACATGATAACACTTCCAATCAGTTAAGATCAGAAGCCATGAGAGCCACTGCAGAAGCCATGAGAGCCACTGCTTAGAAGCCATGAGAGCCACTGTTTATTATTATTATTATTATTATTATTATTATTATTATTATTATTATTATTATTATAGTAACAAAACTCAACCTCTTTGTTATTCCTGGTAGGAGTTTTCCGGGTTGCGGGTCACTACCTGTAACATTACGTAACCACACGTTTTCGGCTGTCTTTCAAGTGCTTAGAGCTTCCAGATGCTCTCGGCTGTCCTTAAGATGCAAATATTCTCTAGAAGCTCTACCAGGAAACTTATTTCAATCTCCTTCGGCCATTTGTCTATATCTTGGCTTACTGTTCCCAACCCACCAAATCATTATTTCATTTTTCATTTAATTTCATCTAGTTTCAGCTCACGAGCTGTGGCCATGCTGGGGCACCGCCATTATAGGCACGATCTTTATTGTTCTCATGCTCCAAATTGTTCCTCTTTCACTCTTTTACTTGTTTCAGTTATTTGACTGCAGCCATGCTGAAGCACCACCTTTAGTCGAGCAAATCGACTGCGAACATATTCTTTGTAAGCCTAGTAGTTATTATATCGGTCTCTTCTGCCGAACCTCTAAGTTGCGGGGACGTAAACACACCAGCATCGGTTGTCAAGCGATGTTGGGGGACAAAGACACACAAACATATATACACACATATATATATATATATATATACATATGTACGACGGGCTTCTTTCAGATTCCGTCTACCATATTCCACTCAGAAGGATTTAGTCGGCCCGAGGCTATAGTAGAAGACGCTTGTCCAAGGTGCCACGCAGTGGGACTGAACCCGGAACCATGTGGTTGGAAAGCAAGCTACTTACCACACGGCCACTCCTTCAAATTTTAAAGGATTGCATTCTCTTTGTTTTCCTTCCTCTTTCTTTATGATCCTGGAATTAAAGGGGCATGGCGGGTCGATAAGTAAACTACTTCGCTTTTCCTTATCTATGATCGTAATATCTGTTCTATTATTTTCTAACTCCTTGTCCGTTATTACTCAGGGCTTCACTGAAGAGAATACATTCTCTAAAACCTATGCACATGGTAAAGTTTCAGGCTGTGGAGAAAAACATTAATATTAAATATATTTCATACTTGCACTTTTACGAATTAAAGAAAAGAATGTATTGTGATAGAATAATGTTCTAGTTTAACCACAAAATAAAGAGACTAATGTTTGGTTTACGTCTCATCATTTCAATGAACACCATTCTATATTTTTATACTTGGTGAACCAAAACAAGATAATTTGTTTCTCACGGCAATAGAGGTTTTTAACAAAACGCGATATAATACACAATTCAAACATGACAACCTATTTCTGCTGAACCATTTATTTCAATAGTAGGATATTGAGCTTCCATGAAATATATGTTAGACATTAAACCGTACCAAGCTGCTTGGTTGTCACTGTGTACAGTATGTTATATGAATATTTTATTCCAGTAATTGTGTTTTGCTGTCTATGTTTGCAGCGAAATAGTACATTATATTCGTCTATTTAATTTGTAAAATATACGAACACAAGATGGTACCTGATAAGCTGTACGATATATGATAATGTTTCTGCATAGTAAACATGTGATGGTATCTATAGTTTAAAATGCTTTAGTTATTTGTTAGATTTAATAATATAATATATAGTAAATGGGTCACTGAAACATTACAGTAAATTATAGTTATAAAACTTTAAACAAATTAGTGGTTTAGAAAACTGTACAGACTAAGTTGCAAGGACCGTAAAATATATGTAAGTGATTCGTTTTTATACTTTCAAGAAAAAGAAACACTCTTTCCAAATAATTTTAGTAACTTCTTTTAACTAATCATTTATTATAACTAAACTTTACTATTTAATCATTACAGAAACACTAACTTATAATAGTTTCTCAAGCAAAAATGTTTTTCAGTATTTAACCCAAGCGGTTTTGCTCATGATATTCTTTTATTCTTTTACTCTTTTAATTGTTTCAGTCATTTGACTGTGGCCATGCTGGAGCACCGCATTTAGTCGAGCAAATCGACCCCAGGAATTATTCTTTGTAAGCCTAGTACTTATTCTATCGGTCTCTTATGCTGAACCGCTAAGTTACGGGGACATAATCACACCAGCATCTGTTGTCAAGCGATTCTGGGAGGACAAACACAGACACACAAACATATACACGCATACACACACAACACACATATATATATATACATATATACGAGGGGCTTCTTTCAGTTTCCGTCCATCAAATCCACTCACAAGGCTTTGGTCAGCCCGAGACCAAAGTAGAAGACATTTGCTCAAGGTGCCACGCAGTGGGACTGAACTTGGAACCATGTGGTTTGTAAGCAAGCTACTTACTATTGAGCCACGATTATTTTCCCGTAAAAATAAAAATTCAAATAATTTTTTACAACAAACCTCAATGATACTTCAAAATAGTTTGTTTGTTTTTGTAGCATCAACATTCCTGGATGAACTTCCGTACTTTAAGGTCAAATAAACATCATTTAGAAATATCAAATCAAATGTAACAAACCGTTATCAAAAATCTTGTTTACTGTTAAACGAAGCGGCGAGATTTGTAGTCGAAAAACTTAATCAGTTCCAGCAGCTTTTTTTTTCAAAAGTTCCTGAGGGTCTTCGGGGTATGCACAAAGATCAAAAGATCTGCTCCATTGCTTTCTGATATAAGTGACATTTCAAAAATGGTTGAATGAAAATGTAGTATTCTTCAACAAGGGGATGCTGAAAAGTTCCTAGCTTCGGCTAACAGAAAATACAGGAGGATCAGTTATGATTATATTTAGCATATTCCACTCTCAGATTCACACACTTACAGCAGCGGTCCTTCAATTTTCTCTAAGCCCTCTAAAAGAACTTAGAAGGTTGGGTAATGCCCTTTATGTAATGCGTAACAATCTCAGGTTTCAGATCTGTGAATGTGTTCTTGCATATTCCACTCTCAGATTCACACACTTACAGCAGCGGTCCTTCAATTTTCTCTAAGCCCTCTAAAAGAACTTAGAAGGTTGGGTAATGCCCTTTATGTAATGTGTAACAATCTCAGGTTTCAGATCTGTGAATGTGTTCTTGCATATTCCACTCTCAGATTCACACACTTATAGCAGCAGTCCTTGAGTTTTTTAAGCCCTCTAAAAGAAATTGGAAGGTTGGGAAATGGCCTTTATGTAATGCGTAACAATCTCAGGTTTCAGATCTGTCAATGTGTTCTTGCATATTCCACTCCCAGATTCACACATTTATAGCAGCAGTCCTTGAGTTTTTTAAGCCCTCCAAAAGGAATTGGAAGGTTGGGTAATGTCCTTTATTTAATGCGTAACAATCTCAGGTTTTCAAATCAGGTTGCAAATCTGTGAATGTGTTCTCGCATATTCCACTCTCATATTCACACACTTATAGCAACGGTCCTTCAGTTTTTCTAAGCCCTCCAAAAGAACTTGAAAAGTTGGCTAATGTTATTTATGTAATGCGTAACAATATCGGTTTTCATATCTGTCAATGTGTTCTTGCTAGCGCTGGCTCTTTGCAGTGAGCAACATTACTTTGAAAATACTATACAGAACATGTTACTTCGTGTAATTACATTTCAGGGACTGAAAGTGCCACGACTGCATTAACCAAATTAAAAGAGAAAGTAATATAGAAATTTCAAAAACTCTATTCAGAAACGATATCAAAATGAATGGCTTCTTTTCAACTCGCATAATATATCAATGAAATTTTATCTTAGTGAATCCGTGTTTTCAAAGACATTACTATGTAAAAATTCTGGTAACAACAATACATTTTCTCAAGAGATATTGCAAGCATCCAGTTAATTTTCATAAATATCAAATGTCTTCAGTTTTTTTTTTTCTCTATTAAACAGAGTGAGGTTAATAACTTACAGGAGTAAGTCAATACTTACGAAATGAAAGTTCATCTAAGTTAATAAGTTTAATGTCAAAATGAAGGCCGTCAATTAGATAAAGACATTGATCCTTTTAACAATTCTTTCATTTTTAACTTACGGCGTTCTGAAGTGTGCTACTAACTGTGTGGTCGGAGTATTTGATTGGATGACTATGTTGGTAAATGTCTACGACTTGTCTTACTACTACTACTACTACTACTACTACTACTTCCACCACCACCAGCACTACTACTACTACCACCACCACCACCAGCACTACTACTACTACTACTACCACCACCACCACCAGCACTACTACTACTACTACCACCACCACCACCACCAGCACTACTACTACTACTACCACCACCACCAGCACTACTACTACTACTACTACCACCACCACCAGCACTACAAATACTACTACCACCACCACCACCACCAGCACTACTACTATTACTACTACTACTACTACTACTACCACCACCACCACCATCACCAGCACTACTACTGCTACTACTACTACTACTACTACTACTACTACTACTACTACAGAACACTAATTTATTTGTGGTCCAATGATTTTATAAACCAAAGTGGTTTTGCTGACCATGGCTACTCTCTAAATGTGTCATCAAACCATGGCGTGTTTAGATATATGTTAAAATTAATAAACTAATTGATGTTACAGGTATAGGCGTAGGAGTAGCTGTGTAGTAAGTATACAGCGTAGGAGTGGCTGTGTGGTAAGTAGCTTGCTTACCAACCATAAGGTTCCGGTTTCAGTTCCACTGCGTGGCAACTTGGGCAAGTGTCTTCTACTTTAGCCTTGGGCCGACCAAAGCCTTGTGAGTGGATTTGCTAGACGAAAGCTGAAAGAAGCCCGTCGTATATATGTATATATATTTGTATATATATATGTATGTGTGTGTTTACGTTTGTCTGTCTGTGCTTGTCCCCACAACATCGCTTGACAACTGATGCTGGTGTGCTAGGTCTCCGTAACTGAGTGGTTCGGCAATAGTGACCGATAGAATGAGTACTAGGCTTATAACGAATAAGTTCTGGGGTCGATTTGCTCGACTAAAGGTGGTGCTCCAACATGGCCACTGTCAAATTACTGAAACGAGTAAGTAAGTAAAGAGGTATTGTTATTTGGTTAACTAAACTATTTTCACAAACGTGTGACGTAATAATTGATTGATTGAATGCTCTGTTACTGAGTGTCTTAATGACCAATGTCTGACGACCAATGATTTCTGTCGTAACTATCTGTTGCACGAACAACAATTTCTCAGGAAGAAAATAAAACAAAAAATATTTTTTATTCGACTCCCTGCAATCGCTATAAGCAATTCCAACGTATAGCACGAGGAACTAAACAAAAGGCCCATCTATACACTTTACTCTCTTTTACTCTTTTACTTGTTTCAGTCATTTGACTGCGGCCATGCTGGAGCACCGCCTTTAGTCGAGCAAATCGACCCCTGCACTTATTCTTTGTAAGCCCAGTACTTATTCTATCGGTCTCTTTTGCCGAACCGCTAAGTGACGGGGACGTAAACACACCAGCATCGGTTGTCAAGCAATGCTAGGGGGACAAACACAGACACACACACACATATACATATAAATACATATATACGACAGGCTTCTTTCAGTTTCCGTCTACCAAATCCACTCACAAGGCATTGGTCGGCCCGGGGCTATAGCAGAAGACACTTGCCCAAGATGCCGCGCAGTGGGACTGAACCCACAACCATGGGGTTGGTTAGCAAGCTACTTACCACACAGCCACTCCTGCGCCTATACTAGGTATAACAACCAGATAATGCTAAATCAAACCACAGGATTCTATCAACGCAAAGCAAATATTAAATCATGCAGTCTTATAAACCACTAAACATTAGATTATGCTTAAAGCTGAAAGGAAATTAGGCATCTTTTAATCAACCAGGCATGATACATGATAACCTTTTCTACTATGGGTACAATACCTGAAATTGGGGGAAGGGGGACAATTGATTACATCGACCCCAGTACTCAACTGGTGCTTAATTTATCGACCCCGAAAGGAAGTAAGGCAAAGTTGACCTCGGTGGAATTTGAACTCAGAACGCAGTGGCAGACGAAATACATATTTCTTTACTACCCACAAGGGCCTAAACACAGAGAGGACAAACAAGGTCAGACAAACGGATTAAGTCGATTACATCGACCCCAGTGCGTAACAGGTACTTATTTAATCGACCCCGAAAGGATGAAAGGCAAAGTCGACCTCGGTGGAATTTGAACTCAGAACGTAGCGGCAGGCGAAATACCGCCTAGCATTTCACCCGGCATGTTAACAAGTCTGCCAGATCGCCGCCATAGGCTTGCTACATGATGACACAACTAACAATAGCAGTAACATTTCCATTTGCAATTACTTATAGTTAGTTTGTGTTGAAACTCTGTAGTATGAGCCAATTTGTCTTGGACACAGCACAGTGTTAATGGTGAAAAATTAATCATATTATCGATTCGTACGACAATTGCCTTGGCACGCTGAATTCTTAACAATACCACTCCAAATAAAAGTAGTAAAACAAAAATACAATGCTTATTTCAACAAAAAAATCTACAGGCTGTGTGGTAAGTAGCTTGCTTACCAACCACATGGTTTCGTGTTCAGTCCCACTGCGTAGCTCCTTGGGCAAGTGTCTTCTACTATAGCCTCGGGCCGATTAAAGCCTTGTGAATGGATTTGGTAGACGGAAACTGAAAGAAGCCTGTCGTATATATATATATATATATATATACATAGAGAGAGAGAGATAGATAGATAGATAGATGTGTGTGTGTGTATGTTTGTGTGTCTGTGTTTGTCCCCCCAACGTCACCTGACAACCGACGCTGGTGTGTTTTCCTCCCCGTCACTTAGCGGTTCGGCAAAAGAGACCGACAGAATAAGTACTAGGCTCGCGGAGAACAGTCCCGGGGTCGATTTTCTCGACTAGAGGCGGTGCTCTAGCATGGCCACACCCAAATGACTGAAATAAATAAAAAAATAAAAGAAAAGAATATATACACGTACATTTTTATATATAAAATTCTAAGTTCCTGTTTTTTTGTTCTCTTCCCCTATTTCTATCACACTGATGAGGAAAACTTGTAGCAATGCTCAAATATATTATATAGAAGAAAGCAATTTATAGTAAAAAAAATAGGCAGATTGGATATTTGGATAGGTAGATAGACGATTCAGAGTGAGAAGGAGAGCAGTTTATGATATCCATGTAATCTATTTTTTCTTTTTTCTTTTATGTTTCTTTTACTTGTTTCAGTCATTTGACTGCGGCCATGCTGGAGCACCGCCTTTAGTCGAGCAAATCGACCCCGGGACTTATTCTTTGTAAGCCCAGTACTTATTCTATCGGTCTCTTTTTGCCGAACCGCTAAGTGACGGGAACGTAAACACACCAGCATCGGTTGTCAAGCAATGCTAGGAGGACAAACACAGACACACAAACACACAAACATACACATATATATATATATATATATACGACAGGCTTCTTTCAGTTTCCGTCTACCAAATCCACTCACAAGGCATTGGTCGGCCCGGGGCTATAGCAGAAGACCAAGGTGCCACGCAGTGGGACTGAACCCGGAACTATGTGGTTGGTTAGCAAGCTACTTACCACACAGCCACTCCTGTGCCTATATAAATCTGTTTATTTATTTATTTATTGTTTGTGTGTTTAAACGCGGAAAGCACGTTGTCGGTCTGTGGGCTGTAAATGACATAGATAATTAGTTACGGCATATAATGAAACAGCTGTGGTTCGCCTGCTGTTGTCTTTATTTTCCAAGAATTAGGCAAAATGAGAGCACCATTATGCCTCGATATGATTTTCACGATTCATATATATTCCGTTACGTATAATTGATTTCAAAACGATAAAACCACGCCGGATAGGTCCTCCGTACAGTGTGAAAAGATTGAGGTTCTCTAAAATGGGAATATTGTTTTTATTGTGGCTATGCAGAGAACAATATGAAATTCAACTTCTATGTAACATATTAGCTATACGCTTGTTCATTACTGATTCATTTATCACTGATCCGAGTGAAACATGCACTAATGGTGAAGCGTATTCTGCTTGCCATCAATTAATCTGGGGTAACAGCAGTCTGCAATGAGTCGAAGGTACTGCTAGGACCTCAACAAGCATACCATCTACTGTTAACAATGTTCAGTACAGCTTAGAGTTTCATACTAAAGCTTATTTTCTCATATGTTATATTATTCATTTAGCACTGATTCATTTAACGCTGTTTTTGAGAACCAACCACACGTGATAAATGAAGATAGATCTATTTATTTCGTACAATTACATTTAAAGAACAGATATTGCCACGAATACATTAGCCAAATTACCAAATACTAAATAAAATAGAAAAGTATATATTCAGAAAATCGAGTTTCTTACCTATTCACGAAATCACATAACGTATCAATGAAACGATGTGTGAATTGTATTCTCAAATAAACTCTGTTATGTAACAAAATTTTTGTAACATTGCATTTTTCAGAAGACAAAGCCAACTTCAAGACAATGTTCATATATATTAAATGTCTTCAAATTCTACAATTTGAGCTTAATACCGTACAAGATTACTTTAATATTTACAAAATGAAAGTTCATCCAGGTTCAGAGACACAATGAAAGCTGTCACTGAGAGGAGGTTACTGAGTGTTTTTACATTTATTTCTTTCCGTTTCAACTTACTGTGATATGTAACATCCTACTAAAATTGGGTTTATAATATATTGTTGACTGGCCGTGATTTGTCGTTGCTTAACCTAGATCGGACGTATGCATTTCCATCATCTCTTTCTTCTACCATTACAGGTCGAAGAATGTTTAATCAATGTTGGTCCGTAAAACTTTTTATGTAAACATGACCTGGCTTTGTGAATTTTGTTACATTGGTTATTCTCTGAATGTGACATCATGAACATGGCGAAGATTCACAATTTGTTGCGCTTAGAAACAAAAGTGTGAGTCATGGAGAAATACTCTTGTAGAAAGATTATTTTTAAGGTGTGATGTAATAATTAATTGATTGGTTCATCTACTACTATGCATCTCAACAACGATGTTTTGCTAGCACATCTTATTAGAAAATATTTCCGTGATATTTAATGAAAATAAAAATATATAAACGAATAAACAACTGGAAAAAAATAGTATTTGAATGAAATACTTCGATACAGACCTAACGCTACAGATATTTTGAAACTTTTCACGACTTTTAAACAACGAAAGTGATCCCATAAAAGGATTATAATGGTAAATACTTATGCGCTAAGATTATTAGCTAGCTACATAATTTGAAGCGATATGAAGAGGCTGAAGTACATGCAGAAATCAACCACAAGATTTCTACGAAGTTGTGTCTGCTTCATTTAAAAAGAAGTAGGTATCAGACGAAAATGAAACATAAGAAGCAAATCGAAATATTGCCTGAAAAAGACCTCAAAATTGTGCGACCCAACCTCTCCTCCGAGGTTATTTTAGTACTAACAAAGAGTTGTGCCAAAAACATTGTTTATTTTGTAGCCTTTATATTGGGTCATTCCTTAAATAATCTGTTTTTTATGCTTCTTTTATTTTTCAATATTATGATAAACAAAGTACTTTTTTAAAACTAAAATATACTCTTCTTTATTTTCTACAATGCTATTCGATCTATCTGGTAGTCTTGCAAGGTCCCTCTTCCAAAATTCCCTTGTTCGTGACAAAAAATACTCCTCCGTACTGTTCTGACTTCGTCATATTTTTTCCGTCCTAATAATTTTGAAGAGTGCAGAATAAATGATAATCAGATGGAGCAATGTCCGGCAAATAAGGTGGGTAGGGCATTGTTTCCCATTCAAACTGCGCCAGCCGTTGGAAAGCCACCTTCACTGTATGTGGCCGAGCATTATCCTGATGTAAGAACACCTTTCGTCTTGAAACCAAACATGACCATTTTTCCTTCTAGTGCTGACTTGTTGAATGACCAAATCCAAGATTCTCTGATAGTTCCTCAACAGTAACGATGAGATTTTGTTCCAGAACGTCCTCAACGAGCTCTACAGAACTTCCAGGACGAAGCTTGTCATCTAGGCTCTATTTTCCGTCTCGCAATTTCTGGAACCACAGTTGAGACTGACTTACGCTTATTGTCCGAACCCCTAATACTGCATTAACAAATTTTTTGTGCAGTTGTTCCTTCAAAAATATAAATTATTTTAAGGGTTACTCAAGGGTAAAATGGTTGAGAAACACTGCATTATAGCTTTGAAAAGATAACTTTTAAAATCGAACTGCACTCTTCAAAAGTTTCACTAAGAACACTATGGACAATGAAAAAATTACTAACTGCTTTTCTAACAACTTGATACTGGTAATTTATCCCATCCCCTCCGATTTTTAGTTCAGTAAATTGAAAAAGTCGTATTACTTACGAGATGACCCAATGCATATAGATAGATGATAATCCGCTTTCTTCATTATAGAACAGATGTGACTAATTTGGAGAAAACGGCTTTCGTTATTCACACATCGTCACTCTCGTAACGCAACACTTAGTAATTTTGGTTCAAATTGAAAGTGTTACACAATTTTCACTTTCTAATAAAACATGGTCGTTGCAGAGCAGTGCCTTTCATATGATTAAAGCTGGTTGTTCAGACAACGTAGAAAATATGTAAATACAAATAAAGTTTATTTGGTAGCCGAAATATTACTGAATCTTTTGATACCCCATACGTCAAAATCGGGAACTCAGTTTTCGAATGCATAAGGAACATACGCACACATATATGCAAACTCTGTTTCATATATAGAGAGATTAGTTATCATTGTATCGATAACAACATACTTGGCTGAAATTGGCATAATAATTTTGATAGAACATGCGTAGCATATCAGAATATATGATATAAGAACTATTTTGTGATAGTACTGGATCGGTTATATAATTATAAAGTTAATACAAACAAGAGCACTCAGAGAGCGCATAATTCCGCCATGACAATACCAATGTCCTCTCAACGATTAACCGGAGTTGATTTTTAAAATGAGAATATCTTAAATAAGTTCAACTTCTCTCACAAACGAGAATACTAAAAATGAACCCGAACGAGCTCAAAAATTAAGTAAAACAAAAAGAAGGAAAATTAATCCAGAATCCTTGTCTGGTACAGGATCGATCCCAAAATTTAATCAGTCCGTGCCAATCATAAACCCAAATATCCCTGAATGTTTCATCCGAATCCATCGAGCGGTTTTTTAGATATCTTGTCCACGGTCAAACAAACAAACAAACACGACTGAAAACAATACATCCGCCTTCGCTAAGGCGGAGCTAATAATAACAAATATGATAATGATATTTAATGGTAATTCGGATAAGAGCTACAACTACAACAATAATAAACATAATGGCAATAATGATGATGATGAAAATAATAATAATGCACTGGTATTATTAGTAATGTTATGAAAAAGAGCATTACATGTTATAGCTGTGTTGATTATTTTGTCAATATTGATTATGGTATTAATAATGCTGGAATTATCGATTATGTAAGTTTCGAGGACGGTGATGATGGTGATAGTGATAAGTTAATGATGAGTCATAAATAACTATGATACTCAATCGCCTCCAAAAAAGGAGCGCACAAAGAATGCCGTAATCCCTCTTATATAATCATCAATAGATTGTCTTTGGACGATAATTTTCCTAATTACTTATCTAATAGATTTATTGCCCACTCATGGACAGCAAAAGAGTAGTGACAATCGTTATTAAATTTATTTTAGTAGATTTATCCTGTTGTCGTTCCTATCGACGTCGTTGTTTAATCCTGGCATACAGGGTGGTAACAAAATGTATGCACGTATATAGTTGACTATTGTTCTTTAGCACTTGCTCAGCTATTATTAAAACAAATCTCTGGTAATATGTTCCCAGACTTTATTTATTTATAAATAATGTGTGGTGTGATTTGAGGAATGAAAATATATTTGCTATTTGAAGCACGCGGAGGGATCTTGAACAAACTTCTGTGTTTAGAGTTAATCGAGAGACAAAGTTCCTTCGGGCACACCTCGGCTGAAGACTCCCGCTCTCAAGAAATAGCTCCATCAGAACAGGACTTGAAGCGCTCTGACAAAGATTTCTATATATTAATTATATACATCCTTTCGGGGTCGATAAAGTAAGTACCAGTTGCGTACTGGAGGTCGATGTAATCGACTGACGCCTCCCCCAAAATTTTGGGCCTTGTGCCCAGAATAGAAAAGAAAAGAATATACAGGAATTCCTGCCTAAGGCTTGACTTCTCTGAAACTTCGTCTTAGGCAAATTAAACTAAAGAAAGGGCTCAAATGTGACTGGCAAAGGTTGCAGGTTTGAAGGTTTCCAAGTTGGACTATGCGTACCGCGTTCTCTTCTCTGAGTATATGAGTGGAATGACGGCTTGTGTTGGTCGATTACATGCCTCATGGCCAAGGTGGATGTGGAAGAATCTCACGGAGATAGGAACTAACTGGGACACTGTTTGAGGTGTTGCACGGGACAACACGAGCGGCTATCGATAAAAGCTGGATGCTAAAATGCACTGTAAATGCAAGTGCCTGAATACCCGTTCTACTGACGGATGTACAAATATAACATCCTTCCTTTCGTGGAGTTTGTGTTTGGCTTGGAACCAATTACTCCTATGTAATATGTATTTGAATTATTCATGCTGCGAAAAATTTCATTAGCAATCAAGGCTCCGGGAAAGAATAGGTTCATATATAGAGAGAGCCCATGTATGAGAAGGTTTTTATGAACTACTTGCTTGGATAATCGCAGTTTCTCAAAATCTTTCAGCTCCTTGCATTAAATATGCAACATCCGACCGTATTTCATTAGAGGTGTTATAATCTAAGGAATTCTTATTGAAATTGTGGAAGCTGACATGTGGTATTGAAGGTTCATAAAAACATTCCATGTGGCACCAGGAAATGTATTAATTAATAATTTAATTACAAAGGAGGAACTGACCACACAATGTAGTAATAAGCATGTGAGATTGATTATTCGCAATATTTTCATTAAAGTGTATTTGCCTGGCTATAGAGAAGTTACGTTGTATTCTTCCTAATTCTCAAACCATTTGCTTTGCCTATTGTTAATACATTGTTATCTGTATTCTAAAGCCAGAACGTAAAGTTTTAGAAAACAATTGTGCTAATGAACTCCACCATCCAATAGATGTTGCTAATTAAAAAAGTTTGATGAAATTTAGTTACTAAAATTAGTTTAATAAACTATTTGATTATTATTGTGCTTTAGCCCTGGGTCGTTCCTTGTGGATTAGATATTATCAAAAGTATTCCTGACATGGAAAATTCGTATGACTTCTCAGTTATATCAGCTGCTTTCATTGTCCATCAGTGTTATGGAATTTTACACAAAATTCTGCCTTGAGAGTTGGGGAATCACAGATCAGATAATTTCGCATTCTCTTAGTTGAATTATAGAATCATATGACAAGCGTTTAGCATGTTTGAAATGACGATGCTGTGTGTTTGCATGTGAATGCTTGCATGTGTGAGTGTGTGTGTATGAGAGAGAGAGAGAGAGAGCGCTCGTGCGTACGCATATATTTGATATAGGTAAACATTGAATTCGAATAGATAAAAGTTAATACGGAATGAGAATTATAGGCACAGACACACACACATATATATATATGGAGCCTGTATATGAGTGTGTGTGTGTGTTTGTACATATACATATATATATACATATGTAATTTTCATTTCCTTTTAATTGATATATATATATATATATATATATATATATATATATATTGACAAAAGAGGCAGTTGGAATTTTCAATAATTCCTTATTAGCGTTTTCGCTCGTTCATCAAACTCGTCAGGACAAAATCAAAATAAGAATGGTAAAATTAGAATTTTCGTTGTTGTTCATTCATATGAATTGGATGCATTTTTGCTTTCTTTAGAAGAGAAA
>NC_042999.1:20769764-20782264 GCF_006345805.1 Octopus sinensis
TTTTGTTTCTTCGTTATTTTGTGAATTTTCCACATATATACATACACACAGACACACACCTGACACACTCACACATACATACAGACAGACACACGCATATATATATATATGCAGATAGTTGAGCACATATATACATATATACATTGAGTGCGTCTCTGTGTGTATATCTCCTTGTATTTGCCTGTGAAAATAAATACACGAAATCTTTTGCCTAAGAGTAATATGGCTTTAGTATCAGAAGACTTAATTATAATATAGCAGCCTGCAGGTTGGCTGTTTTTCAATTTGTTTTTTCAGTTGTACATATTTAAGTTTACATAATTCGAGATATATATAATAAAAGTTCTTCACTGAACTATGACTCTATAGTTTCATAACTCAATGTTTAGAGTCATTATTCATTAGTCATCCAGTATTCACTTATTCATTACAAAAATATTATCAAGCAGCTTTTGTTTCCATATTCCGTTGTAGAGAAAGTCTATTCAACATGATTTAATTATCATTATATATGTTTTGCTTTGGTTTGATTTTAATTTTTAATTTTAACTCATTAATTAATTACGCAATAGAAGATTCGCAACGCTCACACACACACACACACACATAGGAAAAGACAAATACTCATACACACATACAGACAGATACACACACATGCACACATCTGTACACATAAATACGCACACAAATATATATGTGTATATGTAAATGTATATAGAAATATATATGTAAATTTATATATATATATATATACATGCATATATATATATACATGCATATATATATATACATATATATATATACACACATACATATACATATATATATGCACGCACACACGCATGAGCACACGCACGTACATACGTATGCACACACACACAAACATGCATAAACTTACACATTCAAGAATGCTCCAACATTTACATATATTTTTATTTCGTCCCCCCTCTCTCTCGCTTTCTTTCTCTCTTTGTATAATACGTGTGTCAATGAACGCAACAGCTCGAAGATATATATATATATATATATATATATATATATATATATACACATACATATATATATATGTATATATATATATATATAAATAAATATAAATATATATATATATATATATATATATATAATATATATATATATATGTATATATATATATATGTATATATATATATATATATATGTACATGTACGTTATTTTTGTGTGTAGAAGTCTGATGTCCACAGAACTGTGCGCTCCAATATGGATTCTCTCTTATGTATGCATATGCATATCTGTTCGTGCGTACATTTATGTATGAGCTGATGAGGACGCATCGGTCTTTAATACATGCGTGCGTGTGTATGCGAGCTCTCACTGAAATATACAGTTTTCTATTTTTCTAATTAATTTTTGAATTTTACAACTTAATAATCTTGGTTTTATTTTGTTTGCTAATTTCTTCTAAAAGTGGTATCTTAGTTTCAATTTTCACTTTACCTTAATTAACATTTATAGGATTCTTTCAAAATCTTACTATTCAGAAAATTTCGAACAAGAATAATCATTGCATTTTTAGCATTTGTAGTCAGAATCTTATCGGAGCTTTTGTTTATTTATTACACCGATGCGACATACTTCTTTAGCAATTTATCTTTATCTGTTGCGTTTCTTTCCTCATTTGCATTACGAAGCAATTTCATTTCTTTTTCTTTTTCCTTCTATTTTTCTTCCATGTCTGTGTTTGTTATGCTTGTTTGCATTACGAGGACATGAAGCGTATAATGCTACTGCAAACTGTAAAAACCACACAGCTGATGCCTTAGAACTACTCATTCAGGGAAATGCAATTTTGAAAGTGATAGCATGATACTTCATTCTTGAAGGTTTCTATTTCAAAATATTTTGCATGTTAACGATACATATTGTAATATCCTGCATAATTAAACTCTGCTAAAGATATATATATATATGTTGTATATATATATATATATATATATATTATATATATATATATATATATATATATATATGTGTGTGTGTGTGTGTGTTGTGTGTGTGTGTGTATACATATACATATACATAATAGTGTGTGTTTGTTATGTATGTATATATGCATACATACACGTGTGTGTTGGTCTGTGTATGTCTGTATGTGACTAAAGAATTCAAACTTTTTAGAATTGTCCTCTATGTTAGTAGGCTGTGTGTGAGGTTGTAAGTTTGTAGCTTTCTGCGTGTGTAGTCAATGTTCTGTGTTCGCGTTTCCGAATTTTTCCACAAATATTTTGGGTAGCATGAGTTTTTATTCTCTCACTGTTTTGATTCTGTCGCTTCTGTCACTGAACACTCAGCCCAATATTGAGTCATCCCATGAATAATGCCGTTTATTAATTTGCATGATCTAAAAGTCGGAGGGGGACAGGGTAAACTGTCTGCATCAATTTATTATAAAACTAGGTAGAAATTTCAACTTGTCCTTATTTTTAGTCCGAGTTTTGAAGAGTGCAGATGGATTTTAACAATTATCATTTCAACGCTATAATGCAGTGTTTCTCAACCTTTTTTCCCTTTGTTAATCCTTACAAGAAATTACATGTCACAAGGAGCTCCTGCACAAAAAGAATTATATCCCATATCGTTCTCATATTTTTTCTTCGTAGTTCACGTGGTAAATATCATATATTTTGGGGTCTAATGATACGCTACATATATATATACATATATATACAGTGGCGGCCAAAATGTTCAGAACGGCATTGTTTTCGTCAGAAAAGTAGATATAATTTTTTTTTATCAAAGTTGTTTTATATTCTATGATTTTCACAGACAATAAATACGATATTATTTGCTATTACCTGAGATTTTGCTGGTAAGTAAGTGGTAAGTAAGAGGTAAGAAGTTATTGCTTCATAAATGATTTTTTTAATTTCGAAAGAGGTGTATTGCCTCATAAATGTTTATTTTTAATGAATGTAAGATGTTTGTTGCCTCGAATATGTAACCTAAAAAGAACAATGTTCTCGGGTAGACAACAATCGGCGGGCGTTGCTTGTTGCCCTCATTTATTTATTTCGTTAGTAATTTCATATCATCATGTCTTCGTCCATCCCGTAACTTCCTTTCTTTGTAAGGCCTGAATAAAAGTAGCTTGCTTAGCAACCACATGGTTCCGGGTTCATTCAAGTGTCTTCTACTATAGCCTCGGTCCGACCAAAGCCTTGTGAGTAGATTTGGTTGACGGAAACTGAAAGAAGCCCATCGTATATATATATATATATATATATATATATATATATATATTTATATATATATATGTATATATATGTGTGCGTATAAGCTTGTGTGTCTTTGTCCCCCAACATCGCTTGACAACCGACGCAGGTGTGTTTATGTCCTCGTAATTTAGCGGTTCGGCAAAAGAGACCCGCAAGAATAAATACTAGACTCACAAAGAATAAATCCTGGGGTCGATTTTCTCGACTAAAGGCGGTGCTCCAAAATGGCCGCAGTCAAATGACTGAAACGAGTAAAAGAAAACATACGTATAGATAGATAGATAGATAGATAGATAGATAGATAGATAGATAGATAGATAGATAGATGAATAGATAGAGAGATAGATAGATAGATAGATAGATAGATAGATAGATAGATAGATAGATAGATAGACAGACAGACAGATAGATAGATAGATAGATAGATAGATAGATAGATAGATAGATAGATAGATAGATAGATAGATAGATAGATAGATAGATAGATAGATAGATAGATACAGAGAGAGAGAGAGAGAGAGTACGACGAACTTCTGCACTGTTGCCCCTACCAAACACACACTCAGTAACTGGGGTTGAATATATTTCCTTTAGATGACATTGGGAATGAACGAGCGAAGAAATACAAATACGAAATTTGCGTAGCGAGAATACGAAGAACAAAAAGGAGTGTGTTAACCCTAATAAGACACGATCATCAAAACTGCTATACTTGACATCTCAGATCTGTTTCGATGAGAGTAGACAATAGCACCTTCAAATAACCACATCAGTATCCTGATAGAACTTTCACCAAAGAGACAGTACAACAGAAGTGGAATGGAAGCATTTAACATAACGTGCCAGATATATCATCACGCGTTTTCTTTGAGTGCAAAGCACACAAGCGTTAACTGTTAAGATATTTGAGAAAGCAGCTAACATTTATGACGTTTACTGAATATATCAATCGTAATTTATCATAAAAGGATTAATCAGACACTGTAACGCCCTATTTCCATCAATCTGGCATTAACAGGAGGCATATTTTCTTTGTAATTCTGGTATATTTTTATTGATAGTTTACTTTCGTCTCTCTAAAGGAACTCCTTTATTGTAACTTTTAATACCAATCCCTTCAAATCTCTGCAATGCAAGCTTCCATAATACCCTAGTCACATTTAGTGACATTTGTATATATACATTTATATACATATATATATATAGGGGAATTTTCCTTGTGTAGTTTGTCTTGTACTCTGTTTTTTCCTTGTTAAAAAAGGTCCGTTTCCATGTTTGTTTTTACGTTTTCGTTTCTCGTTGAGTTCTACGTCTATTTGTGGTGTCCTGTACTCACGTATACATATTTATATATGCATGTATATATGCATGTAGATGTAGGTACGTACATATATGTATGTATGTATGCATATATTTTATTTATTACACTATATATATGTATATATATATATATATATATATATATATATTATATATATATATATATATAATATATATATATATATATATATATACTTTATTTTAAGCAGCAGAAAATTCAACAAAATCTGTTACTCTGAGTTTCTCGTTGCCGTTCATCAGACAGTTTTTGCTAGAATGGAACTTATATATTAATTCAATCTATACTCTTACAAACGCTACACCTTTAAAAAGAAATGGACTTGTTTGATTGGCCCTTTAGAAAAAACGGTCAATCTTCGAGCGATAAACAAAAAGGTCAAAAATATATGTATATATATATAAAAAAACTTATAAAAATTATAAAAATTATAAAATCCGAGGAAAAAACCGAGGAAAAAACCTATTGCCGTTAATGAAGACAGTACAAATTAATGCACAGAAATTAAACCTGTTATAAATACTGCAATACATATTTATATTAAAATCCACATATATATATCAACGTACACAAAAGGATGCGCGTAAACGCCATACATACATATACAGACGTATGAATATGAATCTAAATTATACACATAAAAGCATGTGTACATATATTCACGCAAACCGTCTCGCACGCAAGCTAAAATTCATCTATGTAGCAATTCTCATATACTGAGCAAGGAGGGGGAACGAAAGAAAGGGAAAGAGAGAAAAAGGAACGAAGGAGGGGTGGGGAAAAAACTTGTAGCGATGTTATTGGCATCTATAGAGGCCAGTGTCACGGATACATACAAAAAAGACAACACGAATATATACAAAGAGGTGAACTTAGAAGCAAGAGGAATAGCTAACGATCTTAAGATTAGCGATAGGATTGAATACCTTTCACCACGACCAGCTTTTATTACTCTGAAAGACCATAAAGACAATTTTAGTAGAAACCCCAAATGTAGATTGATAAATCCGGCTAAAACTGAGATAGGAATTATTAGCAAAAATATTTTGGACCGTATTTTAGTTAAGTTAGATAGTGAAGTAGACTTGAGAATTTGGAAGAATAGTAAGTCAGTTATAGAGTGGTTTAAAGGTATTAGCTATAAGAATAATTGTAGTTTCACACAATTCGACATTATTGACTTTGACCCGTCGATATCTAGGACGTTGCTCCTAAGGGCATTGGACTTCGCCAAGCAGTATGTCAACATCGATAGCTCGGAAATTGAAATTATTATGCATGCGAGGAAATCGCTTCTGTTTTTCGAGGATTCCACCTGGATTAAGAAGACTGAGGATTCTCTTTTCGATGTACCGATGGGGGCATACGACGGGGCTGAATTATGTATGCTCATAGGAGCCTTTATTCTCCATAATCTAAAAATAGAATTCCCATTTATAGATGCAGGTCTATATAGGGATGACGGCCTTATAGCCACGCATACTTTAAACGGCCATGAATCAGATAGACTTAGGAAGGACCTTATAGCTTTCTTTCAAAGGATGGGCTTACGGATTACGATAGATGCTAACCTGAATAGTGTAGATTTTTTAGACGTAAATTTTAAAGTAAGATCGGATAGATTTAAACCTTTCCGTAAGCCCAATGAAAAGCTATCGTATATTAGCAAAGATTCGAACCATCCACCAGTTATCCTTAGCAACTTAGTCAGCAATGTATGTAGAAGAATATCTTCAATTTCTTCGGACGAGGCAGCATTCCATAATGCTGCACCTTATTACGATAGCGCATTAAAGAATAGTGGATTCTCGGAGAAGATCCAGTTCAACCAGCTTAATGCTAATAATAATGCTGCACGAAGAACTAGGACCAGGAAAGTTTTGTGGTTCAACCCGGCTTTCAATTTGGCCGTAAAGACTAATATAGGTAAGGAATTTTTGAGATTAGTCTCTAAGCATTTTAAGCAGGGTCATAAATTCTACAGAATATTTAATAGAAGAACCCTGAAGGTTAGCTATTCTTGTTGCAGAAATTTCGCCTCTTACATTAGCCAACATAATAGGAAGCTAATTGAGATTAGACATGGTGCCGAGCCCATAAAGAAATGTAATTTCAAAAACGAAAGCTCCTGTCCGTTAGAAGGGAAATGTCTAGTGAAAGGAGTAGTTTATAGAGCCAAGGTGCAAATGGAAGGCTCATCGGAATACAAGACATACACAGGGGCTTCAGAAAATTCATTTAAAACAAGATTTTATTCTCATAAGAATTCTTTTAAATACCCAGAGAATAGGAAGAAAACCAGCCTAGCAAAATATGTCTGGGAACTAAAAGAAAAGGAAGCCCCACCTTTCAACGTGACATGGAGCATTCTGGACAGGGCGGCACCATACAGGCATGGAGCTTACAAATATAATTTCAAGTGCAGGCTTTGCTTATTAGAAAAAAAATGCACATCTTATTCAAAGACAATAATTCTTTGAATCAAAGAAGTGAGTTAATGAACTTATGTAGGCACGCGGCTAAATTTAAAATGTCGAATATAAATATACCATATGGATAGAGTATATATTTTGTATTTTGATTTTTGATTTTGATTTTGACTCTTGAGCGCTACGACGGATCTATAGCAAAGTCTTATTGTTTCTACATAATATATTAGGAAAAACCTACAAACTTTGTTTTCATGTTATTGTATTGCATAGGATTACCTTGATTATTTATATTACCTTGATTATTTATAAATGACCCAAAATAGGATGTTATATTTTATTTTATATGTCTTTCGTATATATTTTTATTAATGCACCCATTTTTTAAAAGCAATGTTTTTTTCTAAAAAAAGCAATGTTGTCAAAATTAGAATGTTTATATAAGTATGTGTATAGCAAAGCATATGTATTTGGAAGCATGCGTATCTGTGTATGTGTAAGTGAAAGTATGCTTGTGCTTAAGCACGCATACACGCGACGATATGTATATGTATCAATTCAAACTTGTGTATGTATACTGGCCTCTATAGATGCCAATAACATCGCTACAAGTTTTTTCCCCACCCCTCCTTCGTTCCTTTTTCTCTCTTTCCCTTTCTTTCGTTCCCCCTCCTTGCTCAGTATATGAGAATTGCTACATAGATGAATTTTAGCTTGCGTGCGAGACGGTTTGCGTGAATATATGTACACATGCTTTTATGTGTATAATTTAGATTCATATTCATACGTCTGTATATGTATGTATGGCGTTTACGCGCATCCTTTTGTGTATGTTGATATATATATATATGTGGATTTTAATATAAATATGTATTGCAGTATTTATAACAGGTTTAATTTCTGTGCATTAATTTGTACTGTCTTCATTAACGGCAATAGGTTTTTTCCTCGGTTTTTTCCTCGGATTTTATAATTTTTATAATTTTTATAAGTTTTTATATATATATATACATATATTTTTGACCTTTTTGTTTATCGCTCGAAGATTGACCGTTTTTTCTAAAGGGCCAATCAAACAAGTCCATTTCTTTTTAAAGGTGTAGCGTTTGTAAGAGTATAGATTGAATTAATATAAGTTCCATTCTAGCAAAAACTGTCTGATGAACGGCAACGAGAAACTCAGAGTAACAGATTTTGTTGAATTTTCTGCTGCTTAAAATAAAGCATATTACTCTACCACTGGTATTGAGTACTCTTTTTTCCACCTTGTTTCACATTTATGTGTTTACTCCGGTATATATATATAATATATATATATATATATATATATATATATATATATATATATATATATATATATATATATCAAACTAAATAAGGGTAGAAATTGATATTAATCAATTAAAACCAGTGGCCTAGAATATTTGAAATAATCCGAAGATTAGAAATATTTTTTTACATATAAAATTTAAAGGACTGATCACTAAAAGTGGACAGTCTATATGCTAAATATAGATGTCAAGATCGCTATTTTCCACGAAGAATGTGTTCTCAAGAAACAACTCAGGTTTTTTGCTGAGTTTTTTTCTTGAGAACACATTCAATATTCACGTACACATGCATGCGTAGATGCGTTTCTGCCTTTGTTTACTGTCATGATATTGTTGATACGTGTGTTTCTAAGCATCACAACCCCATAAAATAGGTCCCCTCTAAGTACTTCGGTATTCTAACACATCCTCGTGAAGCTGGACTCAAACATTGTGTTATGGTATTAATATTGCTCCTCTCGCTATTATAGACTTTGTGTGGCAGGTGCGCGTGTATATTATGTGTGTTTGCATGTATGTCCTTGTCTATGTTTGTGTATACTTATGTGTGTGGAGGCGCAATGGCCCAGTGGTTAGGGCAGCGGACTCGCGGTTGTAGGATCACGGTTTCGATTCCCAGACCGGGCATTGTGAGTGTTTATTGAGCGAAAACACCTAAAGCGCCACGAGGCTCCGGCAGGGATGGTGGTGTTCCCTGCTGTACTCTTTCACCACAACTTTCTCTCACTCTTACTTCCTGTCTCTCTTGTACCTGTATTTCAAAGGGCCGGCCTTGTCACTCTCTGTGTCACGCTGAATATCCCCGAGAACTACGTTAAGGGTACACGTGTCTGTGGAGTGCTCCGCCACTTACACGTTAATTTCACGAGCAGGCTGTTCCGTTGATTCAGATCAACCGGAACCCTCGTCGTCGTAACCGACGGAGTGCTTCCATCCATACTTATGTGTTTGTATGTGTGTGATTGTGAGTACCTACGTGTGTGTGAGTGTTAGTGCTCGCGTGGGTGTGGTGAGTGTGTGCGCGTATATTTATGTGCCTGATAATGGAATGAACAACGCAGATTGTTACTTTCATTTACCAGCAGGAACATTGCTGAAGCATTATTTTAAAATATAATTTAACATAACATATCAATTATTGTTAACAATATTCCAACAAGGCAGGTGAATTACATCTCTTCGGGTGGGCTGGCCATATATATAATGCATTTGCGGAATCATTCCACTGAATATATTACCGTCGATCTATACTATATTTAGTAATTGATAATGTAATCAAAACAAAAAACAAAAGGCAAAACTACATGAGCCATTTCAACATAAATGGAAATTAAGCGGCACTGGGCAGGAATTTTAGGATTAAGATTAACAATATAAGCAAAATATACATGAATATCTAGTAACGTATATAAGAAAAAAATTACCAGATACAACTTAACCTTTTAACTCTGTTGATGTTGGCAGATTTATTGTTTCAAGACAACCACCAGTCGCCTTTCACATATCATCACAGCATCGTCCAGTGTGGTCCACTTAATGCTGTTTAGTTGCTAGTTTATGACTCACGAGCCATATCAGCTGTTTGTATATTTATTGTTGTTGTAAGCTATCAGATTGACCGGTAAAATAGCGAACACACACAAACACAAACACACAATTCATGCAGCGAACTAATATGTTCCATGTGCACGTCCTCTTGTTGCTTAATTTTTGATGTTCGATTATTCGATTTCACCATGTGTATGTATATATACACACACACACCCACACACATATATATATATATATATATATATCGGAAGGTTTGGAGATGATGTACAGGTATTATATATTAGAAAAAATGAGGTAATCAGAAATCCCATTAGATTGGGAGAAAGCGCTATTCCGAATGATATGATCTGAATGATATGATATATGTAAAAAATGTAATATATAACTAAATATCTACAAATATGAACCATCTGATCTGATTACCTCATTTTTTCTAATATATATATATATATATATATATATATATATAATATATATATATATATTAAGAACAATCTTACTTAGAAAGGGATGCGTGCGTTCCGTCATATAATATATTAATAAATAAAACTTATGCATATATATATATACATATATGTACGTACCTACCTCTACATGTATATATACACGCATATATGAGTACAGGACACCAAAAAAAAAAAACGTCGAACACAATGAGAAACGAAAACATAGACACAAACCCAAGGAACTGGACATTTTTCTTAAACAACAAAAAAATAGACCATAAATATATCTATAATGAAAATATACAGCAGTTTGAAATATTTTACCAGAAAGGAAAACTATAATTCTCAATAAACATGAGTTGGAACATCCACATTACTAGAAGGTAGTGATGTACATGTTTCTAACACTCTGGTCATGTTTAGTGACAATAGTGTGTGTGTGTGTGCGTGTGTGTGTGTGTGTGTGTCTGTGTGTCTGTGTGTCTGTGTGTCTGTGTGTGTGTGTGTGTCTCTTTGTGTGTCTGTGTACATTCACATAAACATACATATGCTGATATATTTATCCATCTGCATTCATGTACACATTACCCACAAACTAATATATGTGTCTATGTATAAACAGTATATATTCCTTTTTTATTCTTTTATTTGTTTTAGCCGACTTATTCTTTGTAAGCCTAGTACTCATTCTATCGGTGTCTTTTGCCGAATCGCTATATTACTGGTACGTAAACACACGACATCGGTTTCAAGCGATGGTTGGGTGAGAAACACAGATATATATATACACACACACACACACATTTACATATATATATATATATATATATATATATATATATATATATATATATATATATATATATATATATAATATATATATATATATATATATATCTATATATATATATATATATATATATATAGGCGCAGGAGTGGCTGTGTGGTAAGTAGCTTGTTTACCAACCACATGGTTCCGGGTTCAGTCCCACTGCGTGGCACCCTGGGCAAGTGTCTTCTACTATAGCCTCGAGCCGACCAAAGCCTCGTCGGTGGATTTGGTAGACGGAAACTGAAAGAAGCCCGTCGTATATATGTATATATATGCGGGTGTGTGTGTTTGTGTGTCTGTGTTTGTTACACCGATGCTTGACAACCGATGCTGGTGTGTTTATGTCCCCGTTACTTAGCTGTTCGGCAAAAGAGACCGATAGAATAAGTAGTACTGGGGTCGAGTTGCTCGATTAAAGGCGGTGCTCCAGCATGGCCTCAGTCAAATGACCGAAAGAAGTAAAAGAGAGACAGAGTAAAAGAGTATATGGCTGACGGGTTCCTTTCAGTTTTCCGTCAACCAAATCTACTCAGGGGGTTCTGGTCGGTCGGAGCGCTTTCGTAGAAAGCGCTCACCCAAGTTACTACACAGTGGGACTGAACCCAGAATCATATGATTTGGAAGCAAGCTTCTTACCACACAGCCACGCCTGCGCCTACGTACACACCATCTGCCCGTTTCGTTTCCTTCATATTTCTTACACCTCTTTAGTGGACTGGAAGCACTCCGTCGGTTACGACGATGAGGGTTCCGGTTGATCCGAATCAACGGAACAGCCTGCTCGTGAAATTAACGTGTAAGTGGCTGAGCACTCCACAAATACGTGCACCCTTAACGTAGTTCTCGGGGATATTCAGCGTGACACAGAGAGTGACAAGGCCGGCCCCTTGAAATACAGGTACAACAGAAACAGGAAGTAAGAGTGAGAGAAAGTTGTGGTGAAAGAGTACAGCAGGGATCACCACCATCCCCTGCCGGAGTCTCGTGGAGCTTTTGGGTGTTTTCGCTCAATAAACACTCACAACGCCCGGTCTGGGAATCGAAACCACGATGCTATGGCCGCGAGTCCGCTGCCCTAACCACTGGGCCATTGTGCCTCTTTAGTAGTGCACGTATATATTAGAAATAGTGTTGTAACTTGCCAATGCTAAAACGTTTTCTGTAACTTCCATTAGTAAAACGTTTTCTTTTTATTCGTTTTTATTTTGATTGTCATCAACCGTAGATTGGCCGTTTTTGTATAAAATTAACCTCTATAAAAACACTGCTACTGAATCACGCGTTGCATTAGCTTAATACCAGTTGATCTTTTATTTA
>NC_042999.1:20784764-20829764 GCF_006345805.1 Octopus sinensis
GTGTGTGTGTGTGTGTGTGTGTGTGTGTGTTTGTGTGTGTACGAGGGGTTTCTTTCAGATTCGGTCTGCCAAATCCGCTCACAAAGTCAACTCAGTTGGAGACACTTGCCCACTCAGAACGTAGCGGCAGACGAAATACCTATTTCTTTATTACCCACAAGGGGCTAAACAGAGAGGGGACAAACAAGGACAGACATAGGTATTAAGTCGATTACATCGACCCCAGTGCGTAACTGGTACTTAATTTATCGACCCCGAAAGGATGAAAGGCAAAGTCGACCTCAGCGGAATTTGAACTCACAACATAACGCAGACGAAATACCGCTAAACATTTCGTCGGGCGTGCTAACGTTTCAACCAGCTTGCCGTATACGTACATATACGTACATATTCTGTGGGTATTTCTCCTGGAAGTCCTTACGTCTCATGCCTGTAGAGTGTTTCATAATATCATTAGGTTGTGTACAGTACACAGCTATCGAGTAACGGGATCCTCCCCATGAACACTTGATAAGGTTTTTGTTGTGTGGGACGAGGATTGTATGAATGGATGCTTGTGCCTGCGATTGCGTTCGATTTTACAAACAGTTAGCTATAGATAACTAGCTAAACCTCACGTCTTCGGAATTAAAATGTTTGAGATCTGCATCTACGGGTTCTAGAGAAATGCTGCACAAGTTTAAGAATCACTTTGCTATGCTGGTAGAATTATCTTAGTTAAATGGAAGATTATACCAGATTACCTGAATTTATCTAACTCACTTAGAATTTGATGATACATAATTTGTACTAACTTATCAGTAAAGCTAGTTATCGCAAGTGTCTCGTTACAATAGGGTTTGTAGTAAATACGAGATTCTTCTTGAAATACTTGTAAACTGATCTCTGTAGCTTTTGCTTGTTGAAATGTTGATGGATGTAAACCACGCCTTCTTCTAAGTCTTAATTCCTTCGCTTCAGTGTTTATATCGCTGACCGTCTTTTCTCGTCTATGAAAATTAGCGTAAGATAAGGCGCACTCAAATTATTACTGAATGAATTCAAACTCAGTCACGTGTGTTGGATACTACTTTTCTTTCACCTTTGTTCTTCACTCACTCTTACATACAGATTTGTATCTTTGCGTGTGTGTGTGTGTGCGCGCGCGATTATTTTTATATTCATACGTGTGAATTTATACACATAAGAATATACATACACGCACATACACATTTGTAAACGCACAAATATACATGTACACACACACGCGCACGCGCACGTATATGCGCATGCACACACATACAAAGCCAAACAGCTATATTTATCCGTTCATTTAAAATTACTTATTGATTAATTGTTTGAATCTTAAAATCACAAAAAAATATTTTACAGTCTGTTCTTTTAGTTTCTTAATTGCATTTTCTGTCATAACTTGCTAAAAATTGACTACTTTTTGAGCATTCCATAGTGTGTGTCGAATGATATTTTTGGTAAGAATTTTTTAAGACTCGGGATATGCTTCGTTAGCATATTGATTTCTACTTGTATTCCTAATGTCTGTCTTCTTAAAGCAAGATTCTAGTTTACGAGTAAGTGTATTAATTCTATAGGTAAATATTTTTTATAGATATATATTTTTTATTTGTAATTCTGTGTGATTGAACGCCGTCAGAAATTTATGATTATGTACACTATTTTCATTATTTACATTTGACGGATTTTCATCGTCGTCTTGTTTGTTATTAACACAAGTTTTCGGCTGATATACCCGCCAGCTTTCATCAGGTATATCAGCCGAGAGTATATCAGCTGAAACGTTGTGTTAACAACAAACAAGATGAAGGAAATATCCGTCAAATGTAAATAACGTACGCAATTCCACATATCTTAAATATAGAACTGTATTCATGATTATGGTTCGGTTTGTTGCTTTTAGACTCATGTATTCTTAGCTTTCGTTCCTTTATTTCTTCATTTTATTTCCAAATTTAAAACTACTTCGTTTTAAATATATTATTAGTAATTGTGTTTGTAAAAGCCTAATAACTGGCAGAGACATAAAAAAAGTCAGACGTAAAAGCTAAACGCAATTTTTGGCTGTTTACGTGGTGTACAAATCTCACTCAAGTCATCATCACCTTTCACTCTTCTAGGGTCGATAAAATAATTTTCAAGTCATGTACTGAGGGTGATGCAGTGGACATGACCACTCCCTTCAAAACCTACAACGCACTGGTCTCCCATTCAGAAGATAATGTGGGCTTTCGGTCACTAATATGCTGTGGAAACCAAACAGCCCCCACCATGAAACATAGGCCTGAAAGGAAAAGTAAAAAGTGTGTGAACGATCATTATCTTTTTAAAATTTATGATTATGGTTGTACTGTTATTTTAGATTCGATTATCCATTGTTTTCCGTCCGGCTTGCGAAATTTGTTTTAAATTTATTATCAAAGAAATTGCTAACATAAAGTATTTTAAATATTTTTGAAATCACGAGATGCTGTTAAAAATGTTTAAAATACTTGTAATATTGTTTGGCCATTATTTATCAAGTTATTTAAAGAATGCTTATAATAACTGTCTCAAATATAACTTAGAATATGACTACGATGATGTAAAGGAAAAACGCTACAGATAAATGGCTAAAACTATATGTCTACCTTACGTATGATGCAATCGAATGTGCGGTTACGAATGATGTATTTTTGATTACAAATTGATTCAGTTGCACAGGTTAGCATTTAACCACAGGAATAGGTATATAAACTATTCACACGACGTCCATTCACTGAAGTATTGTCTTTATCGAACGCGTGTTACTAAAATATATATGGTAGTTTCTTATCGTAAATGTTTGAGAGTTAGCCAAATATTTCACCCACTTTTCGGTGTGCGGTTTCCATGAAATTTTCAGAAAGGTTATCACATCATTTTCCTGGCAACCTATCAGGTATATTATATCTGTTAGTTTGAAATTCAGACGTAGATTTTGGTATATATCTTACAACATTTAACTAAATTGTAACTATGAAAGCGGTAGGATTTAGCAATGAATGGATCTGATAATTTTGCCTGTTTACTTCACAACATTAAAGCTGATACACGTTCATCTGAAGATTTTGTTAAATGTATTAGCTATTTCACAAGTAGACAACATTATCATAACACTTAAGGTACTGTTTTGTTCTAATACTCTCTGTGAAAACTCTTCTAAACTGTACTACAGTATACAAAGTAATTCCTATATTGCTAGTGAAAAGATAACTGCTTACAAAATAGCGGATACGTATAGGATCTTAATACGGTTGACATATATTTTAGCGGGTTTTCGGCACTTTTGCATTTATCTCACGTAGACAGCTATCAGTAGGGCCAGGTTACTAGTTAGGTACACGGAATACATTCCATATTCATAGTATTCTCTACATCAAATTTATGCAGTTTGAGTGGAATATTAACTGCTTTATCACGCTCTACGATAGTAGATGGTGAAGTGGCCATCTATTTCTACTTTACCTGTTTATATGATTAAAATTTTCCGGACGATGGCAGGTTTTTGCCATGATGTAATCTAAGAATGCATCAGTAAAATGGTGCCCTAAACAAGTGTTGTCAAGTTTGAACCCCGCATGTATCCTTCCTTATATATGTATATATATATATATAATAATATATATATATATATTATATATAATATATATATATATATATATATATATATTATATATATATATATATATATATGTATGTATGTATGTAAATATCCCACACCGGCATCACTTCAGTTGTCGGACCATCGAACAAAATGCTATGAAAGAGATGCCGCCGTGAGTTTCCTCCCCGACATCTGCAACTCGGAGTTTTATCATGTCCACCACATAATTGTCACATATTATATTTACAGATAAATTCCTCTATTTACATAATATCGAGGTCTCTTTCATTCTTTTGTTGTCTTGCCATTTCTATCAATATATATATATATATATATATATATATATATATATATATATATTGTATATATATATTGTATATATATATATATATATACACAATGTACTAATAGCTATTGATCTATCTATATATTTCTATTTATTCAATTTATTCAATTTATGTATACGTGAGCATATGTTCATCATTATATACACGGTGATACCAATATACACCTCCATATATGTGTGTGTGTGTGTATGTGTGTGTGTGTGTATGACTTATATTATTGTATAACACTGTTTCAGTGAACACTAGATCGGCTAGTTAAATGTTCAAATGAAATGGAGTGAGTGGAGTGAGACGCATAGGGCGGATGACAGAGCAAGAAATGAGAATAACAAATAATGACGCATAAAATGGCGAATATAAGGTCAAAGAAACAGCATGAGGAAGATCAAAGAAAATGTTCAGCTTACATGTTGGTTTGCAAGGAATATTATATATATATATATAATATATATATATTGTATATATATATTGTATATATATATATATATATACACAATGTACTAATAGCTATTGATCTATCTATATATTTCTATTTATTCAATTATTCAATTTATGTATACGTGAGCATATGTTCATCATTATATACACGGTGATACCAATATACACCTCCATATATGTGTGTGTGTGTGTATGTGTGTGTGTGTGTATGACTTATATTATTGTATAACACTGTTTCAGTGAACACTAGATCGGCTAGTTAAATGTTCAAATGAAATGGAGTGAGTGGAGTGAGACGCATAGGGCGGATGACAGAGCAAGAAATGAGAATAACAAATAATGACGCATAAAATGGCGAATATAAGGTCAAAGAAACAGCATGAGGAAGATCAAAGAAAATGTTCAGCTTACATGTTGGTTTGCAAGGAATATTATATATATATATATATATATATATATATATATAGTTTCTCAAAATGTAAGCCTCTGTGTGTGTGTTTAGTGTTATTATAGTTTATGTATGCATGTGGTTCTTTGATGGTTTGTATACTCAAAAATATTCATATATATGTCTATATACACAGTGATATCACAGTTCGTTTGACTGCATAGAAAAACTTTTATTCGTTTAACCATTTACATATTTCTGTCACTTGATTGCCACCATACTGGAGCACTGCCATAAATAGACTTTTAGTCGAAAAATTCAATCCAGGACTTAATATTCGGAAGCCTAGTACATCTTACCACACACAACGTGTGTGTATGTGTGTGTGTGTGTAATTCCGAATGGGTAAGTATATGTGAGTGTGTGTGTAAGTACGTATGAATGAGTGTGTAAGTGTGTGTATGTATGTATGTATGTATATATATATGTATTTATGTATGCATATATGTATTTATGTATGCATATATAAGGCGGCGAACTGGCAGAATCGTTAGCACGTCGGGCGAAATGCTTAGCGGTATCTCATCTGCCGCTACGTTCTGAGTTCAAATTCCGCCGGGGTCGACTTTGCCTTTCATCCTTTCGGGGTTGATAAATAAAGTACCAGTTTCGCACTGGGGTCGCTGTAATCGACTTAATCCCTTTGTCTGTCCTTGTTTGTCCCATCTATGTTTAGCCCCTTGTGGGCAATAAAGAAATATATATGTATGTATGTATATTGTCCGAGTTTGTTTCTGTATAGTTTTCTGTTGGTCATTGCTCTCCACAAGCAAGCATAGACTTGTCTGTCACATTTGTAAAGATAAACATAATGAATGTGAATATACAACAAATAATTTCGGGTCAGCAAGGGACGAAAACGTTTGACAAAGAAACAACGTCGCCAGGACGTCATCCAGCCAGGTTGCTGGACTTTGCGAAAACAAAAATATTTGAACAGCGTCCCTGAGAAAGAAAAATGACGTCGCTAAATTTACGCAACAATCAGAATTTGATCCTCAACTATAAACACACACACACACACACACATTCACACACGACCAGACCATCAGATGTTGCTACACATCGCTTGTCACAATATATTTGCATTGTTTTAGCCTTCGAATGACGTCACCCCTCCGGCTAAGCGAGCAGGCCAACAGCAGGAAGAGAGAGAGACAGTTGTGGCGAAAGAGTACAACAGAGATCGCCACCACCCCCTGTCGGAGTATCGTGGAGCTTTTAGGTGTTTTTGCTCAATAAACACTCACAACATTCGAAACCGCGATCCTACGACCGCGTGTCCGCTGCCCTAACCACTGGGCCATTACGCCTCACATGCACACACACACACACACACACACACACATATGTGTATATATATATATATATATATATATATATATATATATATATACGACAGGCTTGTTCTTAGTTTCCATTTACTAAATTCACACACAAGTCGTTACTCGCTCCGAGTTATAGTGCAAGACGCAAACTCTAGATACCGAGCTGTGGGTCTAAATTCGAAACCAGTCGGTTGCAACATGAAAATTTTCGCCACCCCATACTCTGAACGATAGGCTAGTATCCTATCTCTATATATAAAACTGTAGTTGTGTGAGTGTCTGTCTCCTACGATTTAGATTCCTAACTCCTCCCACATTTTGCGGTGCAGTTTAACCAAATTCGGGTATCTTATAGTCGTGATTAATATCGAGCCCGTCTGGCTATTAGCGCGCGTCTTCGATGAGTCTACGGTTTTAAAAATAATTTAACATCATTTTTTATTCCATTTTAATGCATAATTTTTCGTGTGTCGATGGCGGCGGAGTTGGCGTCCACGCTCAAACACCTGCACCTGTGATTGCTTCTCCCCCTTCTTCCCTCCCTCGTGAAGCTGTGGGGGAGGGAGTGTAAGGAAATCAACGTCGTAATGCGTTGTCAAGGAGACCAGCGTTCTTTTAGAACAACGACTTCATGGCTTGAAGACACCAAAACAGAAATGGCTAAGAAAGCCCGAATTGGCATCTATAAAGGAAGTAACTCTCTAAAAATGCTTATATAGTTATTTCCCTTACAAACCCGAGCAACGCCGGGCGATACTGCTAGTATTGAATAATTGTTAATGATTCCACATCTGCAGAACAGCAAATGATTATCATTTATCAAAGCTATGTATTCGAAATGTAATAAACTTACGTTTCTGAACTCTTGTCTTTTATTAATAAACGGAGTCAATGCCCTGGATTGCTGAATCATTACAGCATATTTCATTCAAGCAAGTAATCGCTGAAATCTAACTTTAAAGTAAAACGCGGAATCTATTAAACGAATTTAGATATTAAAATCTATATTAAGTGCAAATATATAGATTATAAATATCTACATTATATATATGTGTGTGTGTGAGTGTGTGCGTGCGTAGTGCTTACATATATTTTGTGTGTGTGTATAGACATATTTTTGTGTATATGTATATATGTATATATATATATATATATAATATACATATATATATTTATATATAATATATATATACATATATTATATCATGTATATATGCATACATTATATATATCTTGCATATATATATATATATATATATATATATATATATATATAAATAGGTTGGTGTGTATCTCTTTTCAAAAACTGTCCTAATTTAAATAATTACGCTAAAGTAATGGGTTTTCTAATCAGCAAATTTTAATTTCGGTTATTAATGAATTGTAAAAGTTAAAGATGAAATTACAAATTTACATTTTCCGATGTTAATTTGTGCTTATGAGTGCATCTTTTTGTTGGTGCCTGTGTGTCTATATGCGTGTGAGTGTACATATATACACTTATGTACTAATATATATATATATATATATATATAAAATAGTGAAAAAACTACAGAAGACTTGTTTTAGAAGGTTAAAAAAAATATATATTTGAGTCATTATGTCTGAAGAATGTTATAATTTTTTTTCATACAATGACATAGTTTTTGAAGAAAGACCGGTTTCGCGTTCAGCTTTTCAAATTTCTTACAGCCTTCTGTAGTTTTTTCACTTTTTACTATTTTCTATATATTCAACCACGTGCTTTCACACACCAACTTTCTCACTAATATATATATATATATATATATATATATTAGTACATAAGTGTATATGTATATTATATATATATATATATATATGTATATGGGAAGATTTTGTTTTACTCTACACGGGGAGAAAAATATAAGTTGAAAATGCATTGAGTGACCTTTGAATAGTTTATTTCTAATAGTTTAACCTTACTTCCTACTGGAATCGGAAAACGTTCTTGTTTTTGCGGATAGAACATACTTGAAATTAATGTGGTAAGGATACGATTTGACTGGCAGAGGATCACCACGGGAAAATCTTTTCTAAGTTTCCCCGCTACGTCCGTGCGTTAATGTCATGTGACAATATATTTGGTCCGAAAGTTATTGGCTGACATCTTTGACTGAACGTGTCTAGCTAGCAAAGTCCGAAATAGTCACGGCGCTCCAAAATTTGTATGTCAAGTTGTTTGAATGCACAGAAATCGTTTATAGGTAATCATTCAATTTTTTTACATCACCTTTCTTATGCAAGAGCTTGTATTTTTTTATTCTTTTACTTGTTTTATTCATTTGTCTGCGGCCATGCTGGAGCAAATCTTTAAACGGTTTCAGTCGAACGAGTCTAGTACTTATTCTATCAAACGCATTTGCCAAACCGTTAAGTTAACGCAAACACACCAACATCGGTTGTCAAGCGATGGCAGGAGGGGGACACACAGACAAACATACACAAACACACATCAGCATACATGAATAAATACATATAAATACCTACATACACATATAAATGAAAGAATGGAGTTGAACGACGAATTAACAAAATTCCTTTATTTTCGACATATGTTTCGAAGGCTGCATATTCCTAATTTCGAAGGAATAAGGGGTGCCTTATGCCACCTTCTCATCAGGAAAAACAAGGAACTTATGTCAGCATCAAGATGCACAAGTTCCTTGTTTTTCCTGATGAGAAGGCGACATAATGCACCCCTTATTCCTTCGAAATTAGGAATATGCAGCCTTCAAAACATATGTCGAAAATAAAGGAATTTTGTTAATTCGTCGTTCAACTCCATTCTTTCATTTATTTGAATTTAAAAAAACATACAAATTTCCACACGATAGCACGTGATCTCTGCCCTAGGTATGTAGCTTCAACCGTGTTTTTCTGACGTGAATTTGCTACCCAGGTATCGGTTAACCGAATTATCCATAATAAGATAATTCATTCAACTACTCAATTATACATACACATATATATATATATATGTTTTTTTTTCACTTTCCGTATACCTAATCCACTCACAAGGCTTTGGACACAGTAAAAGATACTTCCTCACGTTGCCAGGCAGTGGGACTGAACCTAAAACTATGTGGTTGGAACGAAAGACACTTACTACTAAGCCACGACCGCGTTCATGTTATTTCCTCGTGTTTTGTATTTTTATTGTAAATATATTTCATTCATTCGTATTTGAATTGTGATATTGTTTGAATACAGGTAAAGATGCTAGACTTGTAATTTTGTAGATTATTTGTCGTACATATCTATGGTAAGAAAAATAATCAAAAGTTTCTCGTGTTTCAAACATGGGGAAATTGAGAGTAAATACACTGAATGTTTGTAAGTTTGATACACCTTGCGGTTGAACGAATATGATTCGTATGTATGTGTGTAGGGATGAAATTTTGTTCTCCATTTATATTCGGGCGTTAAAGCCATGCGAGAAAATGTCATGATCGTGCCCAAAGTTAACATTGCTGATTATGTGAGCTCGAGATATTGAGTGACAGAAGGTGTTTGTGTGTGAGTAGTTGTGGGTGAATGTACTATGTTAAAGTTTATTCAGTCGTGGCTTATACTTTTCTATGAATATATATATCTTTACCTTTTCTTCGTTCGTGTACCATCTGAGGTATTGACTTGAAGTCTGGGGTACATATTTTGCACATATGTCAATGAGCCTACTATGTTCTGCTTAGTACTCGGGTCACTTATTTGCTGACGATGAATACTCGGAGTAAATTTTAACTTGACCAAAGTAATCCTAGTTACTTCCTTCACATTAAATATCATACATAGCGCTATGGACTAACAGGTGAAATGAATTTTTATGATAAAATTTGTCCACATTTACATTGATAAAACTGGTTTTCAAAAGAATTCAGGGAAGCTACCTAACCCACAGTTAAAAAATATTTATCTATCAGTGCTGAATTCAGCACTCATTCTCACCGTTTGATACTAGCGTGAGTTAATATACGTACAAACATGCACGCACATATGTATGTATGTATGTATGTATGTATGTATGTATGTATGTATGTATGTATGTATGTATGTATGTATGTATGTATGTATGTATGTATGTGTGTATGTATGTATGTATGTAGGTAGATAGGTAGGTATGTATGTAGGTAGGTGGGTAGGTATGTATGTATATATGTATGAATATATATATATATATAATATATATATATATATATATATATATATATATATATATATATATAATGACATTTTTATATAAACATACAGCTTATAGCGATCTCCGTGCAATGACTGACGAAAATAGTCTAATAAAGGGCATATAGGCCCTCGACAGAAAAAAATAGGCGAATTCGCTGATGTAAAGGTAACACGCTTAGTCGTGTTAACAAAGGGATAAGAAGGTCGTCTTTTATCTATATGTCCCTTTATTAAACAATGTTCCTTAGTCATTGGACGGTGATCGCCAAACATACGATAATTATTATTTACAGGATCATAAAATACAGCGGCGTATAAAAGAGACCATTCGCACGCATATATATATATATATATATATATATATATATAATATATATATATGCACACGATCATACACACGCTCACACATAAATATACACGCATATACTGACACTCATATACATACATATATTCATTCAAGAATGCATACATATTTACATACAAACATACAGACATACATACATACACACACACTCATACATACATATATACGTAGATACTTACATACAAACATACATACACACATACATACAAACATACATACATACACACACTCATACATACATATATACGTACATACTTACATACAAACATACATACATACATACAAACATACATACATACATACGTACATACATACATACATTCATACATACATTCATACATACGGCATTCGCAACAGCAACAGCACGAATAATAACGTTATCGCTTGCACTTGTAAAATAATTGTTATTCGTATAGCAGTTTGTTGTTTGCTATTGACTCCATTGCTGTCGGTTCGTTTTGTAAGCTTCATTTGTGTTGTTGCTAGTCTTTCATACACTTCTGAACTTGTCGAAATAACGAGAAAACTTTAACTAAGTCTAGAAAGGTGTTAAAAAGAACTATATTGTCTCCAGTTCTAACTAGAGCTTTATCTTTTGTATGGTTTTTGGTATGTATATGAAAGTTATTGTTCTGTAATTACATTCAAGATGATGTCTAGTTCAGAAAAACATTTTCTACGTGCCTACGTGGAAACCTAATATAATCAGGGAAGACATATATAATATATTAAACAAACATATAAACAAATTTAAACAAATTTTAAAACCGCAATAATATAAAATTATGTGTTTGTGTGTGTGTAGATATTTTTCTATTGTGTCTGCATTGGAGAAGATACTTGTGTGCGTATAACTGCATATATAAATATACATATATATATATATATATATATATATATTATATATATATATATATACATGCAGATATAGACACACATTTATATATTCATATATATATATATATATATACACGTATATATGTATGTATGTGAATATATATATACATGCACATATAGACACACATGTGTATACACACACACACATATATATATATATATATATACATATATGTTTGTATATATATATATATATATATATATATATATAAACATATATATATATATTTATATGTACTTACATTCGACGTCCTTGCACATACACACATTTACAGAAGAATATTCATAAGATTGCAAAGAAAAAAATATAGCTTAGTTAAGCTGAAATTAAACAAAATAATACAACCAAACATTACTACCCTCATTTCATGAGATAGCCAAGTAAATTGAAAGCTCATGCATTCATACACACGCACACATACATACATACATACATACATACATACATAATTACATACATAAATACATACATACATACATTACATACATACATACATAGATACATACATACATACATACATACATACATAGATGCACATAAAACAAACATTTGACAAACACAGATACATTCATATGCACACTCGCTCGAACTTTAAGTTAAAAACTAAAAGTTAAGCACTAATGCAACGTGAGAAATTAGAAATTATTTCTGAAAAGAAAGAAAAAGTAAAGTGAATTAAATAAACCTGAAAATAATAATAATGAGTTGGATGATATGCGCATGCGCACAATAGCGTGCACGAAAGAAAAAGGGGAAAAGCATCCTAATTAGATTATAGTGCGTATAATGATTTAGAAGTTTGAAACGCAAAATGCTGTCAGTAAGTTAAATGTGTCTCGCTTTTGGCGTTTATTCTTTTATGTTAGTTGTACGGGAAATTAATCAAGGGTTTTAGGTTTATGTGTCCACTAATGCAGATATGTTTAAGTGAAAAAATCAACTTTAAATCCCTAGAGACCTTAAAAAGAAAAAAGAAAAAAAAGTTGATGGTATGCTGTTAGGAACGCCATTTCTAAATAGAATATCGTACAAACACTACTTGAGCGTTTTCTTCGATATACTCAGACAGAACAGACATGACAGTTACTCCCCCGCTTGTGGGTTGATAAGAAGCTCAACTAATATGGCGGTGGTTATTTCCCCGTCTTCCGATGTACTTAGGGGCATTACGTACACTCAGTTTGTGATTGATATGGTTGATCTTGTAATCTTCATTAAAATGTCAAGATAAGAAATTAATGAAAATTTGTATCATAAATGGAAATCCCTTGGGAAGAATTTCTTTATTGGAAAACGTTCTAAGTGCAAGGCACCTGAAGACAGTATAGATGATACGTGAGAGACGGAGGGGAGCTGACCAAATCTGGTTGAAAATAGTACATCTGTTGGTTCCAAAGAGCATTTACTACAATTAATGTGCATAGAAGGAGAGAGAGAGAGAGAGAGAGAGAGAGAGAGAGAGAGAGAGTATGAGGTGAGGCTTAAATTCGTCATTACTTTGAAGGATTTTTTTGCATTTTCCATTAATGCAGAAATGGAACTAATTTATTTATTATTAAACATAATATAATTCATTCACATGTTTTCAAGTTATGAAACAATTTGACGTGATATTAGTAATTTTTGTTAAATAAAATTTCATGAAACTATTACTTCGCAATTTCAACTTCCTTTCTCTCTCTCTCTCTCTCTCTCTCTCTCTCTCTCTCTACATATATATATATATATATATATATATATATATATTGCGTGTGTGTGTATTGTTGGCGATTTTTTTTCCCTCTGTCTTCCCTGCTTCCAAAATGTGACCTCTTGTGTACCGTTGGCGATTTTTTTTCCTCTATTTTCCTTCTCCTATGTTTCCGACGAAGAGCTCCGCTCGAAACGTTAAACCCTCCTTCTTTCTTGAGCGTCCAATAATACTATATTTTCTCCACGTCCTCGCGTTGTTGTGTTTTTTTGTGCTTTCTTGTTTGGATTAACTATATATATATATATATGGGGGGAGGGGAGAAAGTAAGGCGAAATAAGCGAAAATGCACATTGGAAATCAAAAAAGTAAAGGCTTTTTAGGAAAAGTAACGATAGATATATACAATTAGATGAACAGAGGTAAGAATAAAAGTAATAAAAGTCAGTATTGTGAATTGTTAAAGAGATTTAAAAGCATAGTGGTTTTGTAAATTTACTAATCATTGCTTTGAATGCACACCGATTAATGAACGGTGTTAGGTCTATTTGTCCCTGAGTAAAACGATTATGTGTGAGGAAGGTAAGTACTTCTGGATTTGGTGCAATTAGTGTAGATATAGGTCTGTAATGTGAATGGTGTATATACAGACATACATACAGTGGCGGAATTTGAAGTCAAAACAGAAAGTGAGTGAAAATATCGCTGAGCATTTTGCCCAGCATGTTAAGGATGGCACGAAACTAGCAATATTTAAGGATGGGGTAAAACAATTATAGACTCTCCAATGTTCAAGTGATAGTTATTTTGTCGCAATCAGCAGAATTTAAACTCAGAATATAAATAGCCGGATGAAATGTGACTATGCATATTGTTCGACGTGGTAGAGATTCTCCCAGCTCACCGCCTCTGATGGCATCAAATTTCAATGTAACTCAAATACAAGTAAAAGTACATACAGATCTACATACATGTGTACATATAGATAGAGATAGATAGATAGATAGAGAGATAGATAGATTGATAGACTGGCATACAGACAGGCAGTCAGACAGATAGACAGGAAGGCAGATAGATACGTAGATAGATAGACAGATAGATAGACGTGCTTATATATATATGTATATATACATATATATATATAATATATATATATATATATATATATATAAACAAATCAAATTGCGATAAAATAAAAATAATTATAATCGCTGGTATTACTAACACAAGCCATATATTTTTCATATATCAGTACATTAAGGCGAAATATGTGCTAGGAATACAGAAGCTTGATAAATTAAGTGAAATGAAGATAAAAACATTTACTAAACCGGTAATTCTCAGACTGCAGTTTCTTTCTTTTCAGCAATAAAGATAATTTATTTGCTCAGGGAGAATTCTTCAGTGAGACCCTGTTTTTCTGGGATCCTAACTCACTAGAAGCATGTGCGTCTAATGATTTACTCTCCCTAACTAATCATATCACTGCGCAGACTCCGAACGTCCCGACAACACTAGGGAATTCTGGTATATCGCCTGGTGCTCATAATTTATCGAGAAATATGTAAACAATTCAAATTGCGATAAAATAAAAATAATTATAATCGCTGGTATTACTAACACAAGCCATATATTTTTCATATATCAGTACATTAAGGCGAAATATGTGCTAGGAATACAGAAGCTTGATAAATTAAGTGAAATGAAGATAAAAACATTTACTAAACCGGTAATTCTCAGACTGCAGTTTCTTTCTTTTCAGCAATAAAGATAATTTATTTGCTCAGGGAGAATTCTTCAGTGAGACCCTGTTTTTCTGGGATCCTAACTCACTAGAAGCATGTGCGTCTAATGATGTACTCTCCCTAACTAATCATATCACTGCGCAGACTCCGAACGTCCCGACAACACTAGGGAATTCTGGTATATCGCCTGGCGCTCATAATTTATCGAGAAATATGTAAACAATTCAAATTGCGATAAAATAAAAATAATTATAATCGCTGGTATTACTAACACAAGCCATATATTTTTCATATATCAGTACATTAAGGCGAAATATGTGCTAGGAATACAGAAGCTTGATAAATTAAGTGAAATGAAGATAAAAACATTTACTAAACCGGTAATTCTCAGACTGCAGTTTCTTTCTTTTCAACAATAAAGATAATTTATTTGCTCAGGGAGAATTCTTCAGTGAGACCCTGTTTTTCTGGGATCCTAACTCACTAGAAGCATGTGCGTCTAATGATTTACTCTCCCTAACTAATCATATCACTGCGCAGACTCCGAACGTCCCGACAACACTAGGGAATTCTGGTATATCGCCTGGCGCTCATAATTTATCGAGAAATATGTAAACAAATCAAATTGCGATAAAATAAAAATAATTATAATCGCTGGTATTACTAACACAAGCCATATATTTTTCATATATCAGTACATTAAGGCGAAATATGTGCTAGGAATACAGAAGCTTGATAAATTAAGTGAAATGAAGATAAAAACATTTACTAAACCGGTAATTCTCAGACTGCAGTTTCTTTCTTTTCAGCAATAAAGATAATTTATTTGCTCAGGGAGAATTCTTCAGTGAGACCCTGTTTTTCTGGGATCCTAACTCACTAGAAGCATGTGCGTCTAATGATTTACTCTCCCTAACTAATCATATCACTGCGCAGACTCCGAACGTCCCGACAACACTAGGGAATTCTGGTATATTGCCTGGCGCTCATAATTTATAGAGAAATATGTAAACAAATGAAATTGCGATAAAATAAAAATAATTATAATCGCTGGTATTACTAACACAAGCCATATATTTTTCATATATCAGTACATTAAGGCGAAATATGTGCTAGGAATACAGAAGCTTGATAAATTAAGTGAAATGAAGATAAAAACATTTACTAAACCGGTAATTCTCAGACTGCAGTTTCTTTCTTTTCAGCAATAAAGATAATTTATATATATATATATATATATATATATATATATATATATATATATATATATATATATATATATGTATGTATGTATGAATGTATGTATTGTGTGTGAGAGAGTGTGTATGTTTGTGTATGTGTGTGTGTGTATGCGTGAGTGTGTGTGTGTGTCGGTGATTTGTATTTCCAAGGGACAACATTCTAATGTATATTTACTTTTTTTCTTTCTTTCCTGGATTGCTGTTTATTTCGCTGAATATGTCTGACACAATTTTCTTATTCCTACTTCAGTTTTCTCTCCCCTTGATCTGCGATGTTATGTTATACTTTATTTATGATTCATGTCTTTCCAAATCACTCCCTCGAAGAATATCATCTCCTTCGTTGCCTAGCAACTATAGAAAAAATGCTCAAGCTTTATCTCACGTGAAATATATGGTCTGCCTTCAATCTGTCCTGGTATTAAAATGACACATTTTCCATTTCTCTTAATTCTCATTGATTTTTTGTGTTTATTAGTAAAGAATCACTATGTTTTTCAATATAGATTTATATTCTTAGGCATTTTTATGCTTATCCAAAACTAGATTTCTTTATTTTGTTATAGCAATTGCGTTGTCGTTCTAATACTCTCTCTAATTCCTTTCGGATTTCAGGTGTTTCTGCAATACGGCATATTTTTTCTTACATTTTTATTTTCTGGAACTCCATTTTTCCATATTCGCCTATGTAATCTGCTTTTTTTCTATGCTCGTTTGCAGTCTGTGAAAAGAAGGTCATACATATTCATATATTTATGCATATATATACATACATGCGTACATACATACTTATGTATGTATGTATATATATATATATACATACATATATATATATATATATATAATATATATATATATACATATATATATATATATATATACATATATATATATATTATATATATATATATATATATATATGTATGTATATATATATGTATGTATGTATGTTTATATATATATATATATGCACACACATTCTGGTTTTAAAATTCTAACTTCATTTCTTTCCATGTTGTTTTAGTTTTACTTTCAGTTTCGCATTTCTTGTTTTCATTTCCATTTGTTTTTTTTATGTGGACTTGCTGTTGTAACTGCTGTTCCAGCTGCTTTTATTGCTGTTTTTGCTGGTGGCGGTATTAAACAGTAAGGCTATTATGTAAGGAAAAAATGAGCGTCAATATTTTCTCTGGTTTTTCAGTTTCTGAATTCAATTCTCGCTGACGTTAAATAATAACCGCGGTTGTATCTGCTTACCAACTTACCTGAAATTGCTGGCTTTGCATTTAAATCTGATACCATTAGAGGGAGTGAGCTGGGAGAACCGCTACCACGTCGAACAATATGCATAGTCACATTTCTTCCGGCTATTTACGTCCTGAGTTAAAATTCTGCCGATGTCGAAAACTAACTATCACTTGAACAGTGGAAAGTCTATAATTGTTTTTCCTATCCATAAACATTGCTAGTCTTGTGCTGTCATTAAAATGCTCGGCAAAATATTCAACGATATTTCCATTCTCCTTATGTTTGACTTCTAATTCTGCCGGTGTAGAACTTTGCCTTTCGTCCTTTCGCGGTCGATAAGATAAGTACGAGTTAAGGATGTAATTGACTAGTCCCTTCACTTTAAATATTAGGTCTTGCCGTTTATGGTGTTCTTGTTATTGTTGTGTTTGACACTTTCTGTGAAGCTGTTGTAATATACCAGGATTTCTTTTCAGATGCGATAATTATGATTATTATTGAACTAATAAGAATGAGGTTCACACTGAAAACAAACTAGAAATGACAAGTAAAAATAAACTAAAAATATAATAATCGTAAAGGACTTCGTATTTTTAAAATTATATTTTTGAAAAATCATATCATAAAAATTATCAAAAGGAAAATATTTTCTGCCAGCCATATGATGTTGAGTCCTTTCGTAATGAGAATTCCAACTGAAAAGTTCAAAGTGTCATACAAAATTTGAGCATAACATTTCACATAAAATTTCCTACACAAATATTGTGTGCGCATGAGGTGAATCTGTATATATAAAGGGCAGGGTGTGTGCGTGTATGTGTACGTGAATGTAATTTATGCATGTCCACAAACTAGCACGCACGTCGCACCGATTTTAGGAGGACATTCGTTATGAACCAAGTCGTATTGTCGTCAAATAATTTTCCCCAGAGGCACCAGCGAATAGCAGTAAAAATAAATTTTCAGCCAAAACATTTAACACTTTTCAAGTCGGAGAAATCACCATTGTTTGCAAAAAGGTGTTAAGTCCCCTTCTAGCGACGAGTAAGTTTTTGTTAAGACTTTTGTTGTTTTTTTCCATCGAGGGAAAAGCATTTTCTTTATATACGGATAATACACACACACACACGCACACACATACAAAAACATACACACCAACATGTATACGTGCAAGAAACATGTATGCAATAGGTGTGCGTACGTACGTGTGTGTATGTGTGTGTATGTTGCCCTTATATATATATATATAACATGTGATCCCTTGAGCACCACCAGCAAAAATATTTTTTCCTCTGTCTTCCCTTCTTGGGATCTTTCCTTCTCCTTGTTTCCGACGAAGAGCTCCGCTCGAAACGTTAAACCCTCCTTCCCTTCTTCCTGAGCGTCAAATAATACTTTAATTGTTCCACGTCCTTGCGTTGCTGTTTTTTTTTCTGTGTTTTCTTGTTTGGATTAACTTTATTTATATATATAATATAATATATAATATATATATATATTATATATATATATAAATATATATATATATATATATATAATATATAATATATATATATACATATATATATATATATATTATATATATACATATATATATATATTATATATATATACATATATATATATATATATATATATATATATATATATATATGGGCAATATAATATAGGCGTAGGAGTGGCTATGTGGTAAGTAGCTTACTATCAACCACATGGTTCCGGTTCAGTCCACTGCGCGGCACCTTGTCGAGTGTCTTCTACTATAGTCTCGGCCGACAAAGCCTTGAGAGTGGATTTGGTAGACGGTCACTGAAAGACCCCTGTCGTATATATATATATATATAGTATATATATATATGTGTGTGTATATATGTATGCATGTGTGTTTATATGTTTGTGTGTCAGTGTTTGTACCCCCAACATCACTTGACATCCGACACTGGTGTGTTTAAGTCCCCGTAACTTAGTGGTTCCGCAAAAGAGGCCGATAGATTAAGTACTAGGCTTACAAAGCATAAGTTCTGGGGTCGATTTTATCGACTAAAAGGCGGTGCTCCAGCATGGCCACAGTCAAATCACTGAAACGTGTAAAAGTGTATAAGAGTAAGAGAGTATATATATATATATAAACTATTTTCAACGGATTTCATCCAAATTTGACGCCGATGTTACTTAGTTTGGTTTGAAATTTAAAATAAACTTGATTAGCTTAATAATCCTAACTTATACTGCTCGCATTTGATATAATGCGAAGAAAATCACGATGGGAATATATTTTCAGATAGACCAATATAACGATTGAAATTTAGAGCGCTGGACAAAGGGATATAAACATCCATACATTAATATATATATTCTCACAATTATTTGACTCTCTGGGATTTAAATGTTCAGAGTAATTGGCAGTATAAATCAGTTGTCCTATGATCTAAGCAAGTGAAATAATTCCAATGATAGAATGTAGCGAAATTGGTATGAATATTTCCTGCAGTATATTTAAATATGAAAGATAACAAAATCCCAACTGAAATTGCCTGGACGCTCAAACGGAAAACATAGCTACCATACATAATGGATCAGAAATGCACAGTAACACACACACACATATGCGCACTCATATATATATATATATAAAATTTGATTTAATCCTAAATCTCATTTTTCCCTGTAAGTTTGGATTTATTCCCTAATATTATTATTGTTAATATTGATAAATTACGTATATTGAGTGTAATATCTCAACTTCGTAAATTATGGAATTTACAGGTAAGTTAGAACCGCTATTTTGGAATTCATCTTTGAAGGATATTCGAATACATTCTAGGAGTTTTATGTATTGGCTTATGTTTTTCACTGTTTGATTTGCCTAATAGTGGTTTTATCTCTAATTTAATATAATATAATATAATATATTTATACTATAAAATTTGATTTAATCCTAAATCTGATTTTTCCCTGTAAGTTTGGATTTATTCCCTAATATTATTATTATATTATTATTATTATTATTATTATTATTATTATAATATATATATATATATATATATATATATATATATATATATATATATATATATATATATTATATATATATATATATATATATATATATATATATAAATTTAAAAGCCACATCATTGAAAGCAAATCTGAAATATCTTTTACATTTAAAAGCAAAGGTTCATAAGATGTCCATTAAAGAAGTGTATATCGAACATGAATAGAAAATATAAGAAAGCTGTCTGCACGTAGGACTTCAGTATCTGGTTTCAGCTTTGGGAACAGAAAAAAGTGACCACACTCGAATCTATTGGTAATATTAGACAGAGAAAAGAAGTCTATTCCACTGTCTCCTCATCATGGATGACTTATAATTATATGCACTGTAAGTTTCTAGCTGGAGATTATCACTGCTATTGTACAGCAGTTTACCAGGGGAAATTCAATTTACATTAATTTTATTTTTTAAAAAAGTGTGAGACAACGATACAAATCAGTCTGATGATTCAGACCAAAGAGTTTTTCAAACACCAAAGATGAAAAATAAGTCTTTGATTCCTACAAAACGTTATAAATAGTGTAAGAAAATTATGTGTGAAATGTGCCAAAACCAGAATGGGAATGATATTTGTGAAGTGTAAAATGAAAATACCTCGTATCTGTAACGAAAATGCTATAAATGACGTCAGCGCATTTGCACTGAAACCTACATCACGAGATTTCGTCGTAATGGATTGGTGAGTAACAATATTATGGAGTCAGTAATCCGGGAAATATATTAAAGCTAACAAACACAATTTATTACTATAAAAATCTGACATAAAATGGCTACAATTCTAGACAAGAATTGTGTACATGGCAACTGGGTGACAGAGAACAAAATAATAAGGTGATAATTTATGATTCCTTCTGGTTTTCTAAAACACTAGAAGATTCCTATGAGTCATAGCACAATTATGCAAATTGTAATAAATGCTATACATCCATAGTAAGAAATTTTTCCCATTAAGTTGGGTTCGTCTTTTGCAAATAGCGTGGAAAATAAATATATTAAAGGCGCAACTATGAACATTTGATCAACCCAGAGTTGGGTCTTCAGTACGTTGGAGGTGTCGCTTGATAATGAAATAAGTGATATAAATATACACAAAGAATCGTACTCACATCACAGTGGTAACAATGTTGCACAAATTCCAATTTTCCAATTTTCTAACAAGCGCAGAAGTGGCTGTGTGGTACGTAGCTTGCTTACCAACCACATGGCTCCTGGTTCAGTCCCACTGCGTGGCACCTTGGGCAAGTGTCTTCTACTAGAACCTCGGGCCGACCAAAGCCTTGTGAATGGATTTGGTAGACGGAAACTGAAAGAAGCCCGTCGTATATATGTATATATATATGTGTGTGTGTGTTTGTGTGTCTTTGTTCGTGCCTCCAATATTGCTTGACAACTGATGCTGGTGTGTTTACATCCCCGTAACTTAGCGGTTCGGCATAAGAGTCCGATAGAATAAGTACTAGGCTTACAAAGAATAAGGCCTGTGGGTCGATTTGCTCGACTAAAGGCGGTGCTCCAGCATGGCCACAGTCAAAATGACTGAAACAAGTAAAAGAGTAAAAGAATAATATATTGCGAGTTCGCTCCGCCCATATCAAAAATGGACCGTCAACGCAAGCAGTAAGTGTTCTGCTTTTAATATATATCCGAAAATATCACATCAAAGTAAAATTACACAAAATTTGCTGGTTACGCGTTCTATAAAATCACCACCGAATTAAATGACACAACAAATACGATTAGATAACAGATACTAGATTTTCTAACAAGAACATCTTGCAGATTATACCTCATAGCCATCAGTAATTATAACACAATGCAAAAAGTACATATATTGCAGAGTCATCATCTCGCATATGATTTGAGAATACAAATCACACAGTACTTACGAAACAAAGAAGCAATTGGATGAAAATATTGCATAACCGCTTACGTTTATAGACGGCAAAACAGTAAAACACCGACTGAAGACACAAAACAAATACCAACAGAAAGCAAATTAATATGAAAAATGAATTCTATTGCAATTCGCCTAAAACATCAAACCGGATATACACACATGCACGTTTGTGTGTGTGCGTGCGTATGTGCGTGTGTATGTGCAACGTATGACTAATTAACCCACAACAACTTGGTTGCTGCGTGGTTACAGTTGAAGAAACCTGTCCACAGGTCACGAAACCATATGGACGGGAAGCCATCCACTTATTCACACAGACACGCTTGCAATTATATATTTATATATATATGTAATATACATATAGAACGGAGGTGTGGATAGGAAGAAACTCAGATAAAAGTGAAAAGATTTGAAAAATAAGGGTGAGTATAATTTAGTGACTGGCAACAAGTGTCTATCATCTTCAGGTCATCGTTTCACTGTTCAATATTGTATGTTTGCATGGACCAGCCAGAGTTTATTACAACAGATTCCCTACGCGGGGATGAATTTCCTGTCGGCGACTCTCATCTGGTTCCAAATAATATTTCGCTAAAGTCGGATATGTTCTCAAGGACAACTGGAAATGAATGGTATTGATTAACACTATCATTAACACATATCATGCAATATAAAAATAAGGAACCACAAACATATTTACACTCACAGACACACAAACACGCACGTGTGTATGTGTGCGTGCGTGTGTGCGTGTGTATATGCAACGTATGGCCTATTCACCCACAACACCTTGACTGTTGCGTAGTTACAGTTGAAGAAACCTGTCCACGGGCCACGAAACCATATGGATGGGAAGCCATCCTCTTAATCACATTTACCTGTGAATTCGCGTGTGTAATCTAGGAATGCATACAATGAGCTTCTCTGCCCTAGGTGTACGGAATACACTCGGCGAGAAATGGAAGAAAATTTGAAGAAAGAAGGAAAAATAATAATAATAATAATAATAATAATAATAATAATAATAGTAATAATAATAATAATAATAATAATAATAATAATAATAATGATAATAATAATAACATTAATAATAATAATAATACTAATAAGAATAATAATAATAATAATAATAATAAGAAGAAGAAGAAGAAGAGAAGAAGAAGAAGAAGAAGCATTCTCTCTACTATAGGCACAATGCCTGAAATTTACGAGAAGAGAACTAGTCGATTACATCGACTCCAGTGCTTCGCTGGTAGTTATATAATCGACCCCGAAAGGACGAAACCAAATCCGAACTCATCGGAACTTGAACTCAGAACATAGCGGCAGACGAAGTACGGTTAAAATGTTCACGAGATGTGCTAATGATTCCGCCTGCTCATCAACATGATACTTATAATAATATTTTCCCCTATAGGCACATGACCTGAACTTTTTCAGATAGTCGATCATATCGACCCCAGTGGCTGATTGGTACTGTGTCATCGACCCCGAAAGGATAAAAGGCAAAGTCGACGTCAAGGGGCTAAACGCAGAGAGGACAACCGGATTAAGTCGATTATATCGACCCCAGTGCGTAACTGGTACTTATTTAATCGACTCCGAAAGGATGAAAGGCAAAGTCGACCTCGGCGGAATTTGAACTCAGAACGTAGCGGCAGGCGAAATACCTATGTCTTTACTGCCCACAAAGGGGCTAAACACAGAGGGTACAAACAAGGACAGACAAACGGATTAAGTCGATTACATCGACCCCAGTGCGTAACTGGTACTTAATTTGTCGACCCCGAAAGGATGATAGGCAAAGTCGACCTCGGTGGAGTTTGAACTCAGAACGTAGCGGCAGACGAAATACCGCTTCGCATTTCGCCGATCGTGCCAGCGATTCTCTCAGCTCGCCGCGTTCATGACACTTATAATTATAATATTACTAATATAAAGTAATGGTTTGATGCCAGACTGTAGCCCCAGACTGATGAAGAGCAACTGCCCTGAAACTAGCCACTAGGTACTGTTTTTTGGGGATGGAGGTGCTTATCTCCCCTGTTTGGGAAACTTAAGGACACAGAACACTTGCCTCATGTAGCCAACTAGAAGCGGTGTTTCTTGGGGCTAAATAGCAGTAGCATTCTTCCCTTTCCTGGGAATGCTACATTAAGTTGGCAACAAAGCATCACTTGATCATGCCGCTATTGCACAGAACCCTCAGAGAGACTTAGAAATGCATTATTTCTAATTATTAATATAATTGAGGCAGTGAACAGGCAAAACTATTAACGCGGCGCTTCTTCCAATTTTAGGTTCTGCGTTCAAATGCTGTCGATGTCGGTTCAAATTTTTTTCATTTATTCCAGAACTTATGTTTAAAGTAGAAAGAGATATTTTAATTTTTGTTGTTCTTTTGCTGCTGTGATTAGGGATAAAATTATTAACGTTGCTATTATTATTATTATTTCTACTAATTTATTTTCCTATTCTCCCTTCCATTGTAGTTTTCGATAATTTTATTAATTTTTCTCTGTAGATATTACCATTATGTATTCGAACAGTTCTCAGATGTTTGTCTTCGTAATATTTCCCTCTTCATACAGCTACCATTTTTTTTTATTTATAAATGTATGTATGCATGTATCTATCTTTTCTCTCTCTCTCTCTCTCTCTCTCTCTCTCTGTATATATATGTTTGTGTATAATAAAATACATATATATCATATGTATATATATGTACATAAATGCATATATATATATACATATATGCAGGCGTTATATATATATCTTATATATATATATATAATATATATATATATAATATATAATAATATAATAAAATACATATATATATAATATATATATAATATAAATAACATATATATATATAGAGAGAGAGTAGATAGATAGATACGTAGATAATAGATAGATAGATAGCATTAATGTTACGGCTGTCATTATTGTCGTATTTGAGACTGATGTCCTTGCTTAATGTAAGTATTTTGGTATTGGTTCTTGTTTTCGTTTGTCGTTGATATTATTGTTGCCATTGATCTTTTTCATACATTTTTCCTCTTTGTTTTGTAATGTTTACTGCCCAATGTTTGATCAAGCTTATTATTTATTTTTTTTATACAAAGACATTTCGAGATTCTTCTATCGATTATTACATCAAGTAAATGACAAGAGGAAATGGATAAATACACATAGATGTACATACACAAATATTCCAATACAAATACATACACATACATACACATACTAGAGAAACATATATCAATCTATAAGATATCTAGTATTATATATATGTGTATATATATGTATGTCTATATATACATATATGCATTTATCTATCTATGTATCAATCAATCTATATATATATATTCATATGCAATACATTTATATCTGTATGTGTATATAAATACTATAGTACAGCAGTTGATGTAGTCATACAATAGCAAATTTATGGTAAGCGATGAAGGAGATAATGAGAGATAGATATATAAATAGATATATAGGATTGTAATATAAGTTGAAATTTATCGTGACACTTTATATATATGTATATACATAAAGCATATATAAATGTATATAGATATATATATATATTTATAATATATAGATATATATATGCATGTTATATATAGTAAATATAATCATATAGTATATATATACTCAGGATACATATATATCTACCAGTATATTGTATACAATATGAGTATATATAAATACATATATATATATAAACACACACACTTGAGTATAAGTGAAATCTATGCTTAGAGATATAGTTAAAGAAAAGAAATCGCTTTTAATAGCTGGACTGAGCTGGTCGGATAATATTCACCTGGAAAGTGTGTAGAGGGCTATTTCTGATAAAACCTTATGGACGAGGGGCGTGAGGAGTCAACTGTCACGATCCGTAAGGAATTGTGTGGGTGGATAAAATGGATGGATAAAAGAATATCATATATATTGATTTATAATCCGATAGTTATTTAATCGAAACCGATGAAAGAAAATTTTACGATAAATGTATATATAGATATCGTAAGATCTTGGACAAGATAGAGATATGTATGTGTGAGTGTGTATGTGTGTGTATGAGTGTAAGAGTGTGTGTTGTGTGGGATCTGTGTGCTCCTATAAATAAGTGATCGTGCATTTTTGTGTCAATAACCCCAACATGGCCATGACCGAAGATGAGATTCTGTGTAGAGAATGAATTCGTCATTAGCATCGAAAATTGTAGCAAATATTCTCTCTTCCACATGTATGCTTGTTGTGAATATATATATATATGTATGATTAATTTACGTGTTTCCTTTGACACTTATAGAAAAGATCACAAAAAAAGCCAACAAAAATTAATAATTGAATGTTCATGATAGGGCAGCAATATCATTCACCAAGCAATGCTTATAGACACTGCACCCACATCTTATATATGTATACGCATATGTCTCCAAATCTCAGCTGATCTGTTGTAGCTGGAAGAAATTATTGTCCAGCTCCTCCATGAATATTTTCCTACAATATTGCTTGAATTTTGATCGTTGGCAAAAAAATTAAATCTTTCAATTTGTAAATTCTTCCTATGTATATATATATTACCAAACAAATACGATTTTTATTGAACTCCTAATACTTTTTGTTTAAAATTTTCTTAGGTACTTTCTTGTAAACTGCTTTTAACATTTTCTTATTATTATCAAAGAATGTATATATGTATTTTAATACTTTTGTGACAACTAGTACTTCACATAACAAACCTTATACAAAGCTTTACGTTTTGCTTTTGACATATTTTCTAAATAAGTGAAACCAGTCAAGTGAATAAACATCTTTAATATTGCATTTTTTCATGTATATATATATATGAAAAAAATATATATGTATATATTACATATATATATATATATATATATATATCTATATATATATATATATATATATATATATATATATATTATATATTATACATTAATCATAATAGATGCGTCATTTTCTTCACCTAAATACACGTCATCGACTGGTTGAAATAACACAGATACGACACTTTAACATGAAATAACTTCTCAATTACAAACTTTTGTCAAAGTCCGTAAGTGTTAACCTATTCTATGTAACACATTCTACCAGTATCCGAAATTTCAAACTGTTTAGTTTAAAAATTTAATCAAAAAATCTTGGCCGTCAAACAGAATATATCCTATATATATATATATATATATATATATATATATATATATATAATATAATATAATATAAAATCCGTTCTGTGTGAGTGTGAAGATACCGATGGCATCAGGGCGTGTAAGTCTTGAAAAAATTACAAAAGTGGATTCCAGGTGAGAATGCTATCGATAAAGCCGTGGTAACGTTCATTTGTACGCGCAAGTACATCAGCTGTTGCGATCGGTACTACGTGTATGCAAGAAAATTTTTGCGCAAAAGAAGCTGACTGGCTTCAAATAATGCCACAAATTGCAGGATATTTAAGCGACCAAAGATGTAAGATGCAAAAGAGATATTTTCTTCAAACTTGGCATGAAAGTAGGAAAGTCTATTTAGTTTCTCAAGAAGCTTTTGTTTTGGACCTTAACTTCGTTTAAACAATCCAAAATTTTATGAAATAAGGGCTGCTTAATTATTTTTAATGAAAGAAAACACGGATCGCTTTTTATTCAGCAGATATGATGGAAGGCGTTTTGCTCACAACACCATATATAGATTATATATATATATATATGTTGTGTGTGTGTATTATTTATATATATATATATTATATATATATATATGTATATATTATATATAAAAATATATATATAATATATATATATATATATTATATATTATATATCTATATATATATATATAATATATATTATATATATATATAAAGGAATGAAGAAAATGCTGACAAAATAATTTAAGTAAGGGTGAGTGTATTTAATTAGGTGAAAGTTCTTTTTACCGGTTGCGCATTTGTTATGTTTATCAAAAGATATTTTTTAAGAGAGATAGAGTTCCTTTCTGATAGATTTTTTCTCTTTTCTGACTAATGGAGACATAATACTATATCAACTTAGCACTCTCCACCTTGGAAAATGGAACATATTACGAAAAGCCTGAACACTACAATCAACAGAAAATTATGAGAAACTTAATAACCCTGATCAACCCCCACAAAGAAGAACTCACTAACAAAGAATTCAACTTCATCCCCAAATTTCACTAGTAAATCCGCCTCTTCTACGGTATTCCCAAAATTCATAAAAGCGAATAATAAGTAGGCATGCAAGGAAGCCACAAACTCTGTATCAATGTCCCCTCACCAAATGACCTCAAATTGAGACCTATAATAGCAGGTCCCGCTTGCGAAAGCCACCGCCTTAGCAACTTCATGATACCCTTCTCAAGCCCTTCTCAACACATTAAAGCTACATAAGGGGCAATCTAGATATGCTCAACCACCTCCCCAATACACTTCTTGCTGAACAAACCCTGCTAGTTAACATTCGATGTAGTTAATCTTTACTCCAACATCCCCCACAACCTAGGAATAGAAGCTATCCAATTCTGGCTGGATAATCACTCCAATGAACTCCCACACCGCATCAAAAAGGAATTTATTTTAGAAGGACTCAAATTCATTTAGAGAATAATTTCTTCACCTTCAACAACAAATTCTACAGACAGAAATCAGGGACGGCAATGGGAACGAAAACAGCTCCCACTTACGCCAACCTAGTCATGGGATATCTGGAAATCACCCTCTATAATAACGTTCTTAACCAATTTGGCACCACTCTCCACACACACATAGAGAAGAACTGGAAGAGATATCTTGATGATTGCTTCATCCTTTGGCCCGAAACCACCGAGAAACTTAAAGAATTCCACACCCTTATAAATGGGCTCAACACAAGCATTATTTTCACAATGGAATACAGCCCTCAACAAATTCCCTTCCTCGACATCCTCATTAAAATTCACAACAAAAAACTAGAAACAGACATATACTACAAGCCCACAGACTCCAAGCAATACCTCCCTTTCAATTCATGCCACCCTAGACACGTTAAAATTAACATTCCTACAACTTAGCCAGAGAATTTGCACTATAGTCTCCAATAAAAACATCCGTCTCTTACGTCTACAAGACTTAAGGACACATTAACAAGCAGGGATTACCCCACGTCACTAATTGACGATGGGATCCAACGCGCCCTAAAACTCAGCACACAGGAACTTAGACGCCCTAAACTTGTTACTCGAAACCCAATACTCTACCATACATCTCTACACACAACCCCCCCCACAACAATGAAGCTTTTGACACCATCCTCCAGAACCTTCCTGTATTAAAAAGGACCATACAATGAACCAAATCCTCCGAACACACGAAATCATAAAGAGCAAAAGGCAACCCAAATCATGGCAACCATCCTAACAAATGCCAAAGTACTGCCAACCACACAGTAAACAAATGCAATAGACCCAACTTGGTATATGCATCAAACTAATAGAAGGTCCGGAATTCCTTTTTAAACAAGGACACGTTTCACAGTAAAACACAACTTCACATGCGCATCAGAAAACCTAGTATATGTCTTACTTGCTCGGGCTGTAATGAAGACTACATAGGCCAAACTAAAAATAGCCTCCGCCAACGCATGACTGCCCACAGATCCCAAATAAAAATACAGGAATACAGAAAAATAGCACTTAGTGCACATATTGATACCTGGCCGCACAACTTCATCCCAATTTTAGAATCTTTCCCCTCTACAAATTTAAAGACAATGCTACTCATACCCAGCGAATAACCATGGAATCCCACCTTATTAATAAATAGAGACCACTTCTAAACACACATCCCCCTAACACGAACCCACAACAAACACACTACAACCTGCACACACCCTACACACACTTTTACCCAGATATTAACACCATGACACACGCAAATATATGGTTCCACCACACTACACATAATTTGATACGGGTGCAAAACATCCAACACTATTTTTTGGAAATGACTAAATATTGACTTCACACAAACACGTTGCTTTCCCTACAGGCAACGGCCAGCAAACTATAAATATTGAAAATTGTACCCACACACGCACATATATACACGCGCGCGCGCCCCAACATACATATAAACACACACACACATACACACACACACACACACACGCGCGCGCACACATACATACATATAGCTCTTCCTGTCCTAAACGAACTTACTTATCCAGCTCAAATTCAGTCAAGCGGAAAATACACTCCTTAACTACGCGCTAAAAAGCTATTTAAAATATCCACATGACGTCTACTGACCAACCTGAACAATAAGAATTTTCAACAACGCTATTTTCGAAAACTCCATACACCACCCACATCAACATTCATTCTAAACATTCACGTGACCTCTCTATTATGACCACATCCACGTGACCTCTTTATTATGTCCAATAAGAAATTTTAGGCGCGACACTAGCCAAATTTTAACATCTCTGGAGCCTATTTTCTTACCCCAACACCAACTTCCACTCAAACATTCACGTGACCCCTTTATAATGACCAATCAAAATTGTATTGACCATTGTCCACAAGCAATTTTAGGCGCGAAACCAAGCAAATCTTAAACAACTCTGGAGCCTCTTTTCTCACATATAAGAGACAGCAACCCCAACATAAAGTCAGAAAAGAGAAAAAATCTATCAGAAAGGAACTCTATCTCTCTTAAAAAATATCTTTTGATAAGCATAACAAATGTGCAACCGGTAAAAAGAACTTTCACCTAATTAAATACACTCACCCTTACTTAAATTATTTTGTCAGCATTTTCTTCATTTCCTTTTTTTATATATCACAACTCGTGTTCTACATCTCCTTTTTTAATATATATATATATATATATATATGTATATGTATATATATATTATATATATATATATATATATTATACACACATATATACATGAATATATATAGACATATATACATATATATCTATGTATACATATGTATTTATACGAAAACGATATATGTTTTTGTATATATCTATATATACATACATGTGTGTGTGTCTGCGTGCGCGCGTATATATGTAAGTTAGGGGTTATTGGTGTAACCCACTAAGAGGTAGTATTTAGCCAATATACTGTTGGTAAAGTACCCAGTTTATTAATACATAAATGTTTTTAATTGCAATGCAATTTAAAGATTTTATGTATTAAACGGATGAAGGTAAAGACATATTTTACCGTTAGTATTATATATATATATATATATATATATATATATATATATTATAATATATATGTATATATGTGTGCGTGTATGTGTGTATATATATATATATAATATATATATATATATATATACATACATACATTTATATATATATCTATATAAATACAGATATATATATAGATAGCTATATCTAGTTTTATATGTAAACACCAAATACTTTATTCCGTTGATTTTATTATGTTGGTCATAACACCGCCTGTAGCGAACATCAACGCAGCCTTGGTGTTTTGGGCATGTTTGATTGTATTCCTTTCAATGGCTCTAACGATCTAGTACACCAATGGTCTCAATTCAGGAGATCAAGAAGTCCAAACGTAACATGATCATTAAAAGTTTCGGCCACCCATTGCTGAGCTGTGTATGCTGCGTGAAGGAAATAAACGTTTGTTGAGACACGTCGACCTCCTTCCTCCCGAACAACTCTCCTAAACCAAAGCTTTATATCCATCTCTATTGTCTCGAAACTAAGGCCGCACGGGAAAAATTTCGAGGTATGATAGCCCTCTCATTAATCATGACCACGGAAGTCATCTGATAGGGTGATAACATGATGTGTACAATAGTGGGGATGTCAGTGGTGATGGTTCAGATTCACCTGTCATTTCTCCGGCCTTGATTATGTTGATAATCTTATCCCCAAAGCTCATCAACTGTGTAATGTGCAAGACTACTTAGCACTGCTTGATAATGCCGCTGCCAAATTATATCTGCTTCCCGATTGAAAAGAAAATTAATATATTTTCACCAGTGAAGTTGGGGATTGCCAACATATTTTGCTCAATGATGACATACAAATCAGGAAGATAAGTGAATCCAAGCAACTTGGTTCCGATGTTGCTGAGAGCTAGAATGATTTCCTGACACGGACGGGATATGTTTGGAGTATCTGCAACAAGTTGCAAAAATAGAGTTACTTAAGTACTTGAAAGTCGAGAAGGCTGGTCTTCTTCAAATCATATACAGAAAACTCTCTTTTCTACGGAGAAGAAACCATTACTATGAAGAAAGAGCTTAATGTTCTCCTGAATGGAACATATACCAGAATTTTCAAGGGATTGTGGTAAGAAGCAAAGAAACATTCACGTATTGCATTTACATTAACTATCGTTTCTGAGGTTTGGGTAAGTTTTGCTAACGAGTATGTCATATCGTATAATATACATTGGAGATTTCTGCACACTAAATGGGGACGAAGCTGAATTCACTATGTTGGTTTCATTAGTAGAAGAGCATCAAAACAAACCGAAGCTAATGTTGGGCAGAGATTCCTTACAAGATTTTACAAAGTTATTCTCGATTGCGGACAGTCGAAGAATACGAGCTTGTGCACACACACACATAAGTACACACTCTCACACACATAATACTATTGCACTAACACGCACATACATACCCACACACTCAAATACACGTACACTCATACATACATTCAAACACATGCACAGATACACACACACACACTCATACATACATGCACTCATACACAACCCGTATCAATGACTCGAGCATTTCTCATTCACTTTCTTTTTCCTCAATTCTATCAGTCAAGATTCAGCTGTGACATCCCACGTTAACTTCTCTCTCTGCCTATCTCTGTCTCTCTCTACTCTATCTGTCTGTCTATCTGCTTTTCTGTCTCTGTCTCTCCTTTTCTCTCTTTCTTTTATATATATATATATATATATATATATATATATATATAATATATCAAGAGATAGGTAGGTAGATCGTGAGAGAGTGCGAGAGACAGAGAAAGAGATAGTGAGAGAGAGAGAGAGAGATTTCAGAGGACTATATATTGGTTGATGCTTGTGTGTATACATACACATACACCTATATATACATAAATATATATATATATATATATATATATATCTATATATATATATATATATATATATATATATATATATATATACACACACACTTATATATATAGAGAGAGACACATGTATGTATGTTTGTATGTATGTATGTATTTGTATGTGTGTATACAAGCAATGCAAAGAATGAAATTTGGACAAGGGAAGATTTGTTGATTGTCAAATAGAATGAAAGATAAAGGAAATTGAAAAATGTAAAGAGGAATGAAGTGATAAAGAGAATAAAGATGATATACATTGATTGAAACATCACATGAAATAATCGATGTGGTTAGTTTGGACGTATATGTGGTGTCTGGCACGAAAGAGCAAGATAGCAGCTACTGAAGAAAGAAAGAAAGAAAGAAAGAAAGAAAGAAAGAAAGAAAGGAAGAAAGGGAGATTCTTACAACTCTTTCCTTATCGGAGTAAACAACTCATTACTGCGACAATCAAATACAAAATTGGTCTTAATCGCAGTCAAAATTTACAAATCTATTTAATCCTGGCTTAAGGCACCTAACATAGCCTTCTTGAACTCTGTCGAGAATACTTGTCAATATAGTTCTTTTCATGATACATCTATTTTGCATTGCTAAAAGGAATCGGAGGAAATTAAAAACTCATAGCGCTTTAGTTATGTTGATTTGAACAGCAGACACGTCATGGTTCTCGTGCATTCAGAAAGCCATTTGGGCATTGAAACAAAAAGAGAAAGAAACAAACAATATATATACCAAATGCAAATAAACAAATATTCCGTTGCTGTTAGAGAAAGACAGGTTCGTTAATATCAGCTACATTTGTGTTATTTTTACTTCTTACTTTTTCCATGTTAGCATTGGTTTGTTGAGTCTTCAGTATAGCAAGATAACTAATGTTGTAAGCAATTAACTGCTTACCTTTCTTCCAGTATTTCTATGTGTAAAGCCCATTCGGGACTTCTCACTGTAGTCGCAATTATTAATATACTAGCAGTATCGCCCGGCGTTGCTCGGGTTTGTTTCGACACCTTAGAATTGGAATTTTTGAAAAGTAAAAATTTTGCATCATGTAGATTGTTAAAAAAGTTTAAGTGGACAATCTTCTGGTTGAAATACACCGAAAAATGGCGACACCGCAGTCAAAAAATCGTTAAAAATAGGGGTTTTCATAGAAAAAAATCACCTTTTTGATGTAAATAATTTTTGGTCTTAACACTGTCCGATTTGAATTTTATCTTGTCCAGAATGAAGAGCAACCCTTCTTCTATCATACTCTTAATTTTGGTCAACTTGCGCCGCAGGGTCTCGGAGGAGATGGGGTTAGTTGAAGGCTACCAGACCTGCCACACACACAACTTCAGCTTTATATATAGAGCGATTTATCATTCAGCATGCACCGTGCTATAGTATATCGTTCGCATTGTCATAATTATCTCCCCTGTAGAAATTTACAAATATATTCATTACACTGCTTAGTATACGTTAGATAGTCTCAATATTTCTCAATCACTTTCAGAAGAATTGTCTATTCACGAGTCACCCCTTATCGAATTCAAACATATTTTCTTGAAATGTGTTATCCATTGCGTATAGCTGTATCATTTTGTGGTAAGCTACGATTTTAGAAAATATTTGGCTATTATTTCTCGCAGTTAGTCGACCACTTGCAGGCTTTCCTGCTTGTTGTTGAATTGTAGTTTGACATCGCATACTTAACTGGATACGACTATACCGTTTCTCTATAGCCACAACAACGCATCGTCTCTATGAATATATATATATATTTACATATATATAAATTTATGTAAATAAGGATAAGATCGTTAATTTTAAAATAAAACAACGATTTTATCAAGAGGTCAGCATGGAAAAAATAACCTTCAAAGGTAATAATTATTAAAATTATAAATTAGGGTATCTATGAGATACCACCATGCTGAAAATAGCAGCCATGATCTGACTCTAAAACAACCTTATTGTAATTATATATATATATATATATATATATATAATATATATATATATATATATATATATATATATATATATATGTATATATATATATGTATATATTTATCCAAACATGAAAACACCAAAGAAAAACACAACAACGCGAGGACGTGGAACAAATATAGTAATATTGGACATCAGGAAGGAAGGGAAGAAGGAGGGTCTAACGTTTCTAGCGGAGCTCTTCGTCAGAAACATTGGAAAAGGAAAGATCCAGAGAAGGGAAGACGGAGGAAAAAAATCGCCAACGGTACATACGCAGTCACATTTTGAATGCACATGTATATAATATTTATTTTTTGAATGCATATGTATATATAATCTGTATATATATATATATATTATATATATATATATATATAATATATATATATAAATGCATGTACGTAGGTATTGTCTGCATTTGTAGCAATTTCCTAAACTATTTCCACCCTGTTGTTAACCTAACACTTTTGTATTCGCTAGAGTTCTACCGACCATACTTTTGTTAGAAACAGCACGGCCATTAATGATATCAATTATGCAGCTTGCCGGATGTTATCTATGGCATATAGCAAGCCGTATACTTACAATTCAGAAACTATTTCCATACCAATCAGATACTATTTCAATCTCATTTAGTTGTCATCCAGATTCTAAACTGGCTACGTTCACTGAGCAAATATGAGATTTCAGAAAATCAATAAGGTATGAAATGAAGATTATCTGTTCCAAATAAGAAATACACATGCTCTTCAGAAACGTTTCTTGAATCGCTCGGAAACAATATTCTTTTACTCTTTTACTTGTTTCATTCATTTTACTGCGGCCATGCTGGAGCACCGCCTTTAGTCGAGCAACTCGACCCCGGGACTTATTCTTTTTGTAAGCCCAGTACTTATTCTATCGGTCTCTTTTTGCCGAACCGCTAGATGACGGGGACGTAAACACACCAGCATCGGTTGTCAAGCAATGCTAGGGGAACAAACACAGACACTCCTGCGCCTTGTACTTACTTTTTTTTTTACTTTATACTTGTGACTGTGGCCATGTTGGAGCACCGCCTTTTTTTTGTGGAGCAAATCGACCCCAAGACTTATTCTTTGTAAGCCTAGCACTTATTCTCTCGGTCTCTTTGCCGAAACCGATAAGTTACGGTGATCTAAACACCCCAGCATCGGTTGTCAGGCGATGTTGGGTGGACAAACACAGACACACAAACACACACACATACATATATATATACATATATACGACAGGCGTCTTTCAGTTTCCGTCTACCAAATCCACTCACAAGGTTTTGGTCAGCCCGGGGCTATAGCAGAAGACACTTGCCCAAGATGCCACGCAGTGGGACTGAACCCGGAACCATGAGGTAGGTTAGCAAACTACGTACCCCACAGCCACTCCTGCGCCTTGTATTTACTTTTTTTTTTACTTTTTACTTGTGACTGTGGCCATGTTGGAGCACCACCTATTTTTGTGGAGCAAATCGACCCCAGGACTTATTCTTTGTAAGCCTAGTACTTATTCTATCGGTCTCTTTGCCGAAACCGATAAGTTACGGGGATCTAAACACACCAGCATCGGTTGTCAAGCGATGTTGCGTGGACCAACGCAGACACACAAACATACACACACACACACACACACACACACACACACACACACACACACACACACATATATATATATATATATATATATAAAGTTAATCCAAACATGAAAACAAAAAGAGAAAACACAACAACACGAGGACGTGGAACAAATATAGTATTAGTGGACGCTCAGGAAGGAAGGGAAGAAGGAGAATTGTTACATTTCGAGCGGAGCTCTTCGTCAGAAACATAGGAAAAGGAAAGATCCAGAGAAGGGAAGACAGAGGAAAAAAATCGCCAACGGTACACACGCGGTCACATTTTGAATCATATATATATATATATATATATATATATATATATTATATATATATATATATATACGACGGTCTTCTTTCGGTTTCCGTCTACCAAATCTACTCACAAGGCTTTGGTCGGCACGAGGCTATAGTAGAAGACACTTACCCAAGGTGCCACGCAGTGGGACTGAACCCGGAACCATGTGATTTGTAAACAAGCTACTTACCACACAGCTTCTCCTACGCCTGTTTAAAGAAAAGAAGCAAACATTCCACAATCAATCCAATTTAAATGTTCGATACTATTTAAAGTATCTTGCAGGAGCTTGTCAAATTCTAAAATATCTCTGTTGATTTGGGATTCCTGGAAATTTGCGAGAAGTCCAAAATGTAATCTGTCTAATAGCAAACTGATGTTTTGTAAAGTAATTTAAAACGATGCAAATGCTGATTGCGTCTAGCAACGCTTTTCCAAATTTCACGTGTATTTCAGTGTGTTAGCACTCTGAAACTAATTCCTTTTTCTCACTAACATATGTTCATATGAAGCTATTGGATTACAACTTACTCGTTAATTATCTTGTAATTACCAGTGTTTTCTGCGGTAATATATGCAGAGTTGTATGACATACAAATATCTACTAATTTCCTAAGAGTTTTTCTTAAATTCTATTGCACTCATATTCATTACATGTTGTTTTTGTTTGTTCCTTCTCGACCCAGGCCTGGCTCATAAGGGCCGGTTTCCTGGTTCCTTGGCGTATAGGTTCTCCACCTGGACGGGACGTCCGTCCGTCCTAGGAGAGCTGCTAGATACAAGAGGAAAGAGCAAGAGCAAGTTGTGGCAAAAGAGTCAGCAGAAGTTCGCCATTATCTTCGGCCGGAGCCGCGTGGAGCTTAAGTGTTTTGCTCATAAACACACACATCACCCGGTCTGAGATTCGAACCCGTAATCCCATGATCGTAAGTCCGTTGCTCGAACCACTAGGCCATATGCCTCCATTATCTATTACATGTATAAGTAAAGAATTCTGCGGAAAATAACACTTGTTTAGAGCAAAGAAATCACCGGGAGAATCGCCTAGCTATTTCCAATAATCGTAAAATTTTGGCTGTCCACCATATTGTTGAACTGAAAAATGGAGCACGTCTAAATATTAAAATGAGGACTGATTATAAAACGTCGTGTTTTGGTTCAGGCATTGTTTCAAATATTCATCTTAGTATATTTTCACCTCCCTCTCAACCTCTTCGCCTCCATCGCCGTCGTCATCATCATCATCATCATCATCATCATCATCATCATCATCATCTTCTTCTTCTTCTTCTTCTTCTACTACTACTACTACTACTACTACTACTACTACGTCCTCCTTCTCCTTAATGCCACTACTACTACGTAGTAATAGTGGTAGTAGAAGTAGTGGTAGTAGCAGCAGCAGCAGCGTCATTAGTAGAAGTAGTAGTAGTAGTAGTAGTAGTAGTAGTAATGGTAGTAGTAGTAGTAATGGTGGTAGTAGTAGTAGTAGTAGTAGTAGTAGCAGTAGTAGTAGTAGTAGTTGCAGCAGCACAGTATTATTATTATTATTATTAGTAGTAGTAGTAGTAGTAGTAGTAGTAGTAGTAATGGTGGTGGTGGTGGTGGTGGTGGTGGTAGTAGTAGTAGTAGTAGTAGTAGTAGTAGTGCTATTACTTAATCACAAGTCCCCAATTGACACATGTCAATTCAATTTCAGTGTGACCTCACAGACCGGAGATCTCGCCGAAAGACGATGTTGAACGAAGCGTTGTGGAGAGTGCGTTGTGGAGAGTGCGATTAGAATAAATCAATAAAGTTTGGAAAAGAAGTATTAATAGAAAAGTACATTAGGCAACGATTTTGTTAAATTTAGGAAGTAATCGTATAGGATTTATACCCGACGTGCTGGTAGTGAGATAGTTCTTTGATTATTTATACACCGCGAAATACCAATGTTGATTTGTCAGTTCTATCAGAGTTGCATACTACAAAGTACTGAGGAAAGAATTTTTCTACTCTAGGCACAAGGACAGAAAATTTTAGGGAGGGGCCCAGTCGATTAGATCGACTCCAGTACGCAACTGGTACTTAATTTATCGACCCCTGAATGATAAAAGGCAAAGTCGATCTCGGCGGAATTTGAACTCAGAACGTAGCGGCACACGAAATATCTATTTTTTTTATTACCCACAAAGGGCTAAACATAGAGGGGACAAACAAGGACAGACAAACGTTTTGAGTCGATTACATCGACCCCAGTGCGTAACTGGTACTTATTTAATCGACCCTGGAATGATAAAAGGCAAAGTCGACATCGGTGGAATTTGAACTCAGAACGTAGCGGCAGACGAAATACCTATTTTTTTATTACCCACAAGGAGCTAATCACAGAGAAGATATACAAGGACAGACACACGGATTAAGTCGAATATATCGACCCCAGTGCGTAACTGGTACTTATTTAATTGACCCCGAAAGGATGAAAGGCAAAGTCGACCTCGGCAGAATTTTGAACTCAGAACGTAACTGCAGACGAAATACGGCTACGCATTTCTCCCGGCGTGCTAGCGTTTCTGCCAGCTCGCTGCCTACTATTCTGATGAATTAATTGCAGAATTGCATCGAGAAAACATAGTTACAATTCAATTCTGCTGGAATGGTTTGGATGCATGGTAGTCAATTCCAAAGTATTGTTTCAGGTTTTCTGTAGATCTTGGTTCAAATGTCCGTTGCTCTCACGCCGAGCGTCTCGAGATTGACCACTGCGCTTAGGCATCTATGGATATCCTTGCACAATGAGCAGATGTGGTTGCATTTGTTGCTAAATTAGACTTAAGCGTAATAACTTTGACAGAGCTTCTATTAGCATAGCAGCTATCAAATTACCAATCTTTCAAGTCTAACTCCAAGGCATATCATACGTCTTTTTTCAAATTTCCTTGGCTGAAAAATAACATAGATTTCACTTTTGCTTGTGGGTTGACTAGTATGCATCGAGATTTAAAAATTGGTTTTTGAAAGCAGACTTCTTTGAAGAAATATATTTTACCACCCTTTCAAGATTGAGAACTATGTGTAAAAGAGTGAAAGAACGGCAATTTATCATTCAGCATATAGAACATTAACACTTTAAATCAACAACTGTAAAAAGTGGCTGTAAAAAAGTGAAAGAAAAAATATGAAATATGTATTATTAGCCAACTAAGGACAAAGTAATAAAGATCTTAGCCACATAGTAAAAATCGTTGTAACGCTCAATAAAGACAGAAAATACAGAACAGTAACAGCGGTAACAGATAATTATCTGTTACGATAAATACTTAGGATAAAATATTGAACAGTTGAAGTAGCCACTAGTGATGTGGGGGAAACTGAAACAATGCAATTACAAAAACTAACCACTGGATACAGTAATACTCGTATCCAAAGCAATGTACATAACAGTTTAATTACGTATACAAATGACTAAATTAATTCTTGTATGTAACAGAGATAGTCTTTGATTTCTCTTAGAAGTAAATGGGGAAAACTATAAGATGAAATATATGTGCATATTTATCTGAGTAAGTCAGAATTGGATGTATACGTTCTCGCATTAAAACGGTCGAATGTCCGTGGTAATTTGGAGCATAGAATAATATGCATAACAAATTTGGTATCGATTTTTGGTTGATTATATAAGTTTTGAACAGAATATTTTATATATGATTAAAACAATTTCTTATCAGAACAAAAAAATATAACGCAAAAAATAAATGGCGAACATATATAATTATATTACTCTGACTTACTGAAAGAAAATTCGTAATTGACAGTCACCTTGATCTCCTCCACATGGACTACATTAATTGTAATAAGGTTTCATACAGAAAAAATATTTTATAGTATTAATATCTGCAACTATTCTGCCGATGCAGAGTAGCTATTGTCTAAAGAGCAGAATCTTACACTTTTAGCATATTATACTAATCATGGTTTCACATAGATCTATACATAATTTATCAGCCAGTAGACATCATAAGCTTTACCAAGAAATGAAGTTCATTCTCTTGTGTAAATGATGCAATGCATTGTAGATGAGATGAAGTTTTGAAGAATGAAATGTCTGTCTGTTTCACTCTCAATATTGTTACGAAATGGAATGAGAATTTGGGAATAGAATTTAAACGTCTTACATAAAACACAGTTAATCACTACGCTATATGCCCACGGGAGTATGGGGTAGTGCTTAAGAGTTCGGGCTACTAATCGCAAGATTACGAGTTCGATTCCAAGCAGTGACCTGAAAGATAATAATAATAATAAAATCGAAAAACACCTTAGGAATGAAAACCCAGGTTCAAAATTTCCCCAAGACACCTGAAGAAGGCTGGGGGGGGGTATATCAGCCGAAAGGTTGTGTTAACAAACACGATGAGGACATATCATTCGACGGATATTTGTCATCATCTTGTTACGTAAGACACTTCTTTCACTCAGGGAAGCACTATTTCAAAGAACGGATTTCACTTTCCACAGCACAGATTCTCTCTCTTCCTCACGCTCTTTTACACTCACGAGCAAACACACATACACACACACACAAACACAAACAAACTAACACTCACACACACCCACACACCTCTTTCATTGGGAAGTAAATTGAACTTAAGAATAATGCTTAGGGATCACAATTAAAGCTTCCGGATACACTAGAATTAGAATCGTTCCTGTAAGTAAAAGATTTCCCCGGAACTAAGAATATCTGGTTTTGGGATTTGGTTTGCAAGATCCTTTATATGATTTCGTGTGTTGAAGTATATTCTGTTGTGTCTGGGGAGAGTCCTTTTATTTTTGTGCCTTATAATTTAACACACTCACCGGTAAAATTTCCACTTCTTTCTTTATTTTTTCCTAAAAATCTTCCTAGTCAAGACTATTCAAAAGGTTGCAAGATGTAATGAAGAATCAAAAAGTAAACTGAAGAAACGACAAATAGTTATGCAGAGACTTGAATCAGGTTTCTTTGGTCATACATACTAAGTTCCTAGCAACTGTGGTGTTTTGGGGCGACGTCACAATGAAGGAATTGTCTTGATTCCTCAGATCTTTTTGTCCACTGGGCTTAGGAATCAATGCTGCTGTCCACACAGCAGTGTCATAGAAAGTTATGGAGCCTAGTTCGCAATAGACATCCATAAATCTTCCAGCGAGACTCTTCACCGTCTTATAAGACTAAGACTAGCCAGGCGTGTACGTGTGCCAATCTCAATAATCATGTTACTCTAGACACATGGTTTCTTAGCTCACCAGACCCCATTCTACTGCACGCTTACGTGTGGGGTTTAGTCAAGAGAGAGAGAGAGAGAAAGAAAGAGAGAGAAATCAGCACCTCCATAGCACCATATGATCTCTCAAATCCGCCATAACTACTACTGTATCCAAAACTGATAAAGATCATTTGATTCGGGCATGTCATCACTTCCGTCACTGTACTGAAGCAACCATTCATGCTAACGATAAATTCATTGAATATATGTGATAAAAGCATTTCAAAGATTATGTGAACTATTTTGTTTTCAAACAGCTTTCCTTTGATGAATTATGCGTCCTCTTCTAAAATCATACTAACAATCTCACTAAAACCATGCATCTTGTACGCTGCGAGAATATAAATACATTCCAGAAAAAACAAAAGGTATATAATTACGTTTGCATAACGTCGTGGCGAAGCGATGTAATCAATGCTTGTGTTTCTATTAGCATTTTAAATTTTCTGCCATCTTCAAGACTACGATTATACTATGGCGAACAGGCTTACTCTCACTCTTATTTGTTTCAGTCATTTGACTGTGGCCATTCTAGAGCATCACCTTTAGTCGAGCAAATCGAACCCAGAACTTATTCTTTGTAAGCCTAGTACTTATTCTATCGGTCTCTTTTTGCTGAACCACTACTTACGGGGAAGTAAACACACCACCATCGGTTGTCAAACCCACAAACGCACACACACACATACATATATATTTATATATGTACGACGGGCTTCTTTCAGTTTCCGTCTACCAAATTCACTCACAAGGTTTTGGTCGGCCCGAGGCTATAGTAGAAGAACCTTTCCCAAGGTGGCACGCAGTGGGAATGAATCCGGAACCATGTGGCTGGTAGGCAAGCTACTTATCACACTAATAAGTAATTACCAGTTAGTATTAATTGGTTGGTAGCTACTCAAGAATTATTGTAAAATCTAATTTGATAAAAGATATCCTAGCCTGGATTTCCCCAAAAATCCACCTTACTGCAAGTTAATACAAAGAATGACTTAAGACTGAGTTTGAGATACAAACAGCGTAAGAAACAACTTTCTCCAGCTGAGACATTTGAAGCGCACAATCCCTTGATGAAATTAATATATGAACTTTTAATGAATTCAGACAACCGCAGAGTATGCAACCGAGTTTTGAACGGCAGCAAGGTTAATCTTAATGCAGTTCTGCATACATTATATCGGTATGATAGAAAGTAAGTGAAAGCAAAGATATGCGTACCAGGATTCTTTTATGGGAAAGTAAAATGTAACATATTCATAAATTCTATTTTGCCTACATGTCCAAAACGACGCCGCATTTCATTGACATACAACGGAGTAATCAAATATTTTCATTGTCATACAATGGAATTATCTGGTATTTTCCAGTTCTAAAGAATACAGGAATGGAGAAAAACGGTATATTTTGCATAAGTGTAGATGACCGTTAGTTAATCTGATGTCTATGACTTTTAGTTAATCTGATGTCTATTTAAATTTCAAATAGGAATCTTTTGGATCAGCTTACCATTATATAAATAGCACCTGAAAAACAACGAATTTACAAAGACAATCGATTGGATAAGATAGCATTCAGATAGTTGAAACGTGTGCTTACAAAATCTTGTTTTCCTTCGAATATATATGAGCAACTGCTTAAATGTTTTCTTCCTTTATATGTTGTGGATTTTATCTTAATTATCATAAAGATTTACGATGGCAACTTTTGATTCCAACACAATATATTACATAATTTTAGTTCTTCAATCATGAGACGAGTTATTTATTATCTCATGAGTGTAACATCTTAAGATTATGGATTTATATTTCCATATATAATTCTGGGTGGAGGAGCAATGGCTCTGTGGTTAGGGCATCGAACTCACGGTTGTAGGATCGCTGTTTCGATTCCCAAACCGGGCTTTGTGCGTTTTTTATTGAGCGAAAACGCCTAAAGCACCACGAGGCTCTGGCAAGGGATGGTAGCGAACCCTGCTGTAATCTTTCACCACAACTTTCTCTCACACTTTCTTCCTATTTCTTTTGTATCTGTATTTCAAAGGGCCACCCTTGTTACATACTGTGTCTTACAGAATCTCTCTCAGAACTAC
>NC_042999.1:20834764-20864764 GCF_006345805.1 Octopus sinensis
TAAGGAGCAGAACTTCAGTTTCCTTAAACACTTAGTAGCTCAACTATTTCACCGAGTCAATCTTCTTTGTGTTGTGGCATTTGATTGACATAAGTTCCGTCAATAGTTTGGCGCTCTGCGGCGACCACAGTTGGGAGATGTAATCCATATTGATCTCCATAGGAGTAGCACAATATCCTTTTTTCTTATTCTGAATTATCGGAAAATCCATCCATCTACTTGTCAGCAAAATGATGCCATCTAGGTAATGAAATGCTGCATCATTGCTCATGTAGATTCCCAGGTGACACATTGACTCTGACTCTGGGATTTAAGTACCTTGTGGTCCTGTGTATTCCGATTGTAGTCTGTGAGCTTATAGTGGAGAGCTTGGATTTCTTCAGCATTGAACTGAATGTTATTTTCATTTAGCTTGTGAGAGTGGGTGACTGAGGGTACGTCTGAGAGGGCCACCACATACAGTCTTGATCATTTTCCAGTTGTGTGAAGGATTCCGCTGCGAATTGATGTCTCCCTAGATAGAGCACCATTGGTTGAAACCGTCTGATGCTTACTTTGTAGAAAGAAATGCAGCCACTCTCCCAGTTTTCTAGTTATACCAAATTCACGCAATATGTAACCTATCAACCCATGATCAACCTCGTCAAAGGCCTTGGCAAAGTCAAGATACATCACATCCACATTTGCATGGTTGGCTTGTTGTTTTAGTACCCAGTCATAACGATGTAGGAGCTGCGTTCAACATTTCTGGTGAAACAGAGGTGTAATATGTTATCACTTCCGGTTAGGTTTTCTCCATAAACAACATTTTCATAAGTTCAAGTATAGATTCTTCTTGATTGCTTTCTTTGAGTGTTGTTCATGAGATTACGCAGCTTTCTGGTAATCTGATGTTGGGGAATTTGAAGTACATTAACGCAGTGGTTTATTTTTGTTAGTACTTCTTTTATCATTATGAGGATTTCATGAATATTACTATCGCGAAATGAGGCGTCGAATGGGTGACATAATGTGTATATTATCACATCAAGTTACTTTAAATGCACCGAGTGTGTAACAGACCGAGTTTGAACGTGAGAACAGGGACAGTGGCGTAATATCTTCATGAATGTACAATGCAACTCTACTGTGACATCTTTCTACTCTGGCTGCACGGAATACATCCTATATTAATAAGTGTATTTTGCATCATTCATATCAGGAGATAGATGTCTCCGTTAATGTAATTTATATCATTTGATTGCACGCAGTTTTGTACTTGCTGTTGCCTCTGATATTTTTTCAGAAGAATCGATGGGTTTGCTGGGTTTGCGACAATAATAGTTAACCTGTGGTTATCATTTGAGGCAATCTTGTGTGTGAGTGAGTTTGACTTAGTTTTGTTTGCAACCATGCCAGATGCAGTACTATCTTTCGTGTCACACTTTAAATATTCAAATAGTAGTATAACGGATTTAGTATGGAATGGTGAAACCAGTTTTTCATTTTCTAAAAAAGCAAGGTTTTGGACTTACGACACTTTTACATAATTGCAACGATGTGCGTGTGCATAAATACATGCATATACACCTATACATATAAGAATGTGAGCAAAAAGACATGCTTATACAAATGTATATATATATATATAGAGAGAGAGAGAGAGAGAGTGAGAGAGATAGCTAGATAGATAGATATATCGATAGATAGATAGATAGATAGATAGATAGATAGATAGATAGATAGATAGATAGATAGATAGATAGATAGATAGATAGATAGATAGATAGATAGACATTCTTAGAATGTTGGAAAGGATGCCTCACCTAAAAATCCTGAAAGTAGTATATAATCTATTTGTCTAGATATCAAATAAAATATGTAAAAGTTTTCAAATGAAGTCATTTTCTTTGCATTTATCTGATTCCCGGTAATCCTGTACGCATCTGTAAACGAAAAGAAGCTTACCTTAAGATTTTGCCTTTTCACTACTTTCAATAATTAATCAAGCAAAATTGCATACCTACGTTTGTTCCCATTAATGTTGTAACAAAGTAAATGTTACCACGTAATTGGAAACATAAAATTCTTGTTTGGGAAATTTCTCGAGTTTTCCGTAAGCACGTACGATTTTCGAAAATGTTAAATATTAAGCTTAAACCTTGTATTTTTGACGAAGACTTTATTTTCGTGTAATAATATTAATTTTATGATAAATACTATTTCACTCAAAGTTGATTTTTTTGTTATTTCAATCTATTTCCAGTTTTCTTAGAGATTTTCAGGGCGACGTAAATACACGTGCTGGTACTAAGTCGCCATCTTGTATAATATTATTTACGTAAATATATTATGTATATGTCTGTGTGTATTTGTGTGTATGTATACAGATGTTATTGATGGCTTGCTTTTATAAAAGTAGGCCTCAACACATACGCCTGAAGTATTTTATAAAACGTTGGGCCACTTGTGTTTCAAGTAATCATACCGAGGCCTGTTTTAAATGATTAAATTAGAGATGTACCATGAAAAATATTTAAGAAGAAACATGTAAACCTCTCGAAAAAACATTTCTGAAAGTAATGTAATTTTTTTTTTTTTTAGATTATTCGTGTTTTATGTAGGAAAGCTTTTGGAAAATATATCAGGCATTTAATAATTCAATTGTCTGGTTTTGAATCTATTTGATGTTTATGTTTTAGTATGCAAAAACTCAGGAGATGTTGTCATTAGTAGTGTATATTTAATAAATACCATAAAAGAAAAAAAAAACTTGGAAAGCGAATATGGCTACTATAGTTTTGTTTGCTGTAAATAAATAAATGCAGTTTTCATAACATTGTCATCTTATGGAATGTGGAAAATCCAATATGTGGAAATAGCTATTTTAAGCAGTCTGTTTCAAAATTTAGATCATAAATAATAAGGTAGTTGTCAGCGATAATTCGCTACGTTCCATGTTAGCTAAAATTTCGGAAAATATTACGCATCCCAGATAAAGGATTTCTTTGGAACAATGTTCAATGTTATATCTAAATCTGGTATTTGTAATGTCTAGAAAATAGGATTGGAAGCACTCCGTCGGTTACGACGACGAGGATTCCGGTTGATCCGAATCAACGGAACAGCCTGCTCGTGAAATTAACGTGTAAGTGGCGGAGCACTCCCCAGACACGTGTACCCTTAACGTAGTTCTCGGGGATATTCAGCGTGACAAAGAGAGTGACAAGGCCGGCCCTTTGAAATACAGGTACAGCAGAAACAGGAAATAAGAGCTAGAGAAAGTTGTGATGAAAGAGTACAGCAGGGATCACCACCATCTCTGCCGGAGCCTCGTGGAGCTTTAGGTGTTTTCGCTCAATAAACACTCACAACGCCCGGTCTGGGAATCGAAACCACGATCCTACGACCGCGAGTCCGCTGCCCTAACTACTGAGACATTGCGCCTCCACTCTAGAAAATAGATACAGTATATGAAATGTTTAACATAGGCGTAGGAGTGGCTGTGTGGTAAGTAGCTTGCTTACAAACCACATGGTTCTGGGTTCTGTCCCACTGCGTGGCACCTTGTGTGAGTGTTTTGTGAGTGGATTTGGTAGACGGAAACTGAAAACGTCCGTCGTATATATGTATGTGTGTGTGTGTGTATATATGTTTGTGTGTCTGTTCCCCCCCACCAACGTCGCTTGACAACCGATGCTGGTGTCTTTACGCCCCCGTTCGGCAAAGGACACTGATAGAATAAGTACTAGGCTTACAAAGAATAAGTCCTGGGGGTCGATTTGCTCGACCAAAGGCGGTGCTCCAGCATGGCCGCAGTTAAATGACTGAAACAAGTTAAAGAATAAGTTCGTATTCTGATTTCGCCATCGAAAATTCCCTCGAAATGTTCGGAACGTTTATATCAGTAGTGTTCCTTCATTTAGTTATCTTGGGCTGTTCACAACTTGAGGTAGTTCGCGTGTGTGTACTATTACCACACTAAATTTGAGTTGTGATGTCGAACATCTATGAACCAGCACTGATTTATTTACAAATCTACATCGAATAAGTTAACAGACTGAAAAATTCAAAGAACATCTCGTTTTGGAATCTTCTCTATATAACTAGTTAAATGTGGAGGCGCAATGGCCCAGTGGTTAGGGCAGCGGACTCGCGGTCGTAAGATTGCGGTTTCGATTCCCAGACCGGGCGTTGTGAGTGTTTATTGAGCGAGAACACCTAAAAGTTCCACTAGGCTCCGGCAGGGGGTGATGATCCCTGCTGTACTCTTTCACCACTCTTTCTCTCACTCTTTTTTCTGTTGGCCTGCTCGCTGAGCCAGCGGGGTGGCGTCATTCGAAGGCTAAAACAATGCGAACGCATTGTGACCAGCGATGTGTGACTACATCTGATGGAATGGTCGGTCACGTGATCACGTGATAACTTGTTAAATAATGTTATGAAAGTAGTTCAAGAAATTTTATCCACTGCAAATAATTGATATATTTTACATGACATTGCAATTAAAGTTGTGTGAATTTTGTTCAGTACGATGTAAACACGTTACGTAAGATAACGAATGAGGTGAGACAAGCGAAAAAAATTCCTCTACATTGCCAAAGGCTCTCTGATCTGAGACTGAATTTCCCAACTTTTATAATGATTCACCACACTTCTAGAAACTTCGGTCAAACTGTTTGGCGAAAACACTTGCATATTTTCTGTGACATTTGCGCCTTAAACATAAAAACATTATAAACCAGCAAGTGCTGATTTGTCGAGCCATATACTTGCTCTTATACGGAAGTTCACCGCTTCGCGGCTCTGCACATGGAATTTATGAGGACTTTAAATCAAATCTTAACTGAAGCCTCGCTACTTTATATTCTGTAGCGGTTATATGGATAATTCCTAAAACTTTGATTTGTATATCAAGATATTTTATATTAGTTCCTATCTACTGTGTTGTTATCGAAGGGAAAAATTTAGGCCCGGTTCTATTCGAGTATCTTTGGTCTAAGTGCGTGTAACTTAACAATTTAGTATGAAATTATTTTCTTTTTAGTATAATACGAATATTTGGATGTAATATATAACATAGAGTTTACTTAATAGTCTGGACAATATGAATACTTGAGTTAGTAATTTACCGCGGATTATGTGTTAAATTTAATGAAATATGAATTTTTGAGGTTGTAATTTAGTTGGTTTTTTTCTTTAAAGTTTTATGGAATGTAAAAGTCTGAGCGTATGATTTAGCTTTGTTTTCCTTTGTAGTGTGTATCGAACATTAAAATCTGAATAGATAATTAAGCTTGATTATACTTTAGTATTTGTACAATAGGAATATATGAATATAAAACTTTTATGTACAAGATTTATTTTACTTTTTATGAATGTGTATTTACAGCTGTTGAAAGGAAATGAGAGGACAATGAAGATGTCCTCGCACGCATGCGTACATCTGGAATACATGCTCATGTAATTGCATTCAAAAATACACTCACACACACATACAAACACACACACACACACTTGCATATTATTAATATATTCATCAGTCATAAACTTCACCACCAACGTAACGAATATAACAATACAGATCATAAAATAACAACAGCAAAATTGCCAAGAAGAATTGCCAAGAATAGCAACAACAATAAAAATCATTATGAGCGCTATTAAAAATGCCATCAGAAATGAAACATTGACTAAAAAATATGCTCCTCGTCTATATTTGTTGCGGATATCATATATTCAATATATTCCGATATTAAATCATTTAATATATTGCTGCAAATTTATTCCCCTTTCAACCCTGCTCTCTCTCACTCTCTCCCTCTCAACATGTATATCTCTGTCTACGTAATGGTTGCATATATGTGTGTGTGCATAACCAACCTGGATGACAGCCTGCACATACTTATTTTAGGGGATTTCAACTTCCCTTCCGTCAAATGGCCTGAGGGCTACATTCTCTGAGGTTATGTCACTGCATGGCCTAAAGCATGCAGAATCTCTGCTTCACCACACTAACATGCTCTTTATGGAGCAAATAGTGCTCCATCCAACAAGAGGGGAAATGTCCTGTACCTGTGTTTCACAAACAACATGGTGCTCAACCATAATGTTGGGGTGACACCGACAATTTTCTCAAATCATAACCTAATAGAACTAACAATGTACGGTCCGCAGAAGACTACAGATATGCAGGCTACTAGATGCACCCAACTCCCTCCAGTCTGAAGTTTCAGAAAGCTGAGTGGAAGAGTATCGAGAAAGAGGTCATGGAACATAACTGCTTTGTCAGTCTCTCTACAGAACATATTGGCATAACACTTCAACACTTTAGGACAATCATGCATGACTTCTGCAGAAAGTTTGCTCCAGAAAAAATGCAATGCCAGCAGAAAGATATAATACCCTGGGATAGGCGGATTCTATTGAGACGACAAGCAAAAATCTAAAATCTTCTAAATGGGCCACTAAAGGACAAACAGTCCTACCTCAAACGAACATTGCTCGAGAATGAAAATGAACTCCTATGAAAAGAAAATGACAGGAAAGGAGGCTCTCAAAAATATTAAGACAAACCCTACAGCCTTTTATAGATATGCAAAAGAAGCTGCTTCAGTACGGTACAATATAGGGCCACTATTTGAAGAAAATTGCTCACGGACTGCAGATACCCAGAGGATCAGTGGCATACTAAGTGTGAGATATAGGGCGGCGAGCTGGCAGAAACGTTAGCACGCCGGGCGAAATGCTTAGCGGTATTTCGTCTGCGTTACGTTGTGAGTTCAAATTCCGCCGAGATCGACTTTGCTTTACATCCTTTCGGGGTCGATAAATTAAGTACCAGTTACGCACTGGGGTCGATGTAATCGACTTAATACCTATGTCTGTCCTTGTTTGTCCCCTCTGTGTTTAGCCCCTTGTGGGTAATAAAGAAATAGGCATACTAAGTGTGAGATACAAGAGTGCTTTCACAACTCCACTGGGACACTTGCAAGTAGCTATGCCTGATGAGTTCTTTCGCCCCACAGATCTACGCAACAAAATGACAATTATTGATAGCATCAACATAGAGGCAACTGATGTGATATCAGCCATTAATGAGATGAGCTCAAACTCATCAACAGGTTCTAACGGATTCCCAGCAATCCTAAAGAAATGCAAAGGGGCTCTAGCCAGACCACTTCAGATTCTCTTTCAGAGTTTCCTCACAACAGGGAGACTTCCCAGAAAGTTAACGGTAGGCATTATATGCCCTATCCATAACGGAGGTAGCAGAGCAGACGCTAAGAATCATAGACATGTCTCTTTAACTTCCCATGTCAGCAAAGTCATGGAACGCATTGTCAGGAAGAAACTAATTTCGTTCCTTGAAGATAATACCTTGCTTCCTGGCACCCATCATGGCTTTGCTTTACACACTTTTTGCTACACTATGACTGGATGATGAAACAATTAATGAATCGCACAAATGTAGATGTGATATATCTTGATTTTGCAAAAGCCTTTGATAAGGTTGATCATGGGATATGTCACAAACTACGGAGAGTCGGCATAACTGGGAAAATTGGAGAGTGGTTGCATGACTTATTAAACGACAGAATCCAGACTACCGCAGCAACGGAGACATTAGTAGAAAGTGGGGTGCATCAGGGAACTGTATTGGGGCCATTACTGTTCATGGTGGCTCTTTCAGATATGCCATCAGTTACACACAGTTAGCCACACTTACTAGCTATGCCGACAAGACAAAAGTAGGACAAGCAGTCAAGTAACCCTCTGACGCTAATCTTCTACAGAAAGACCTAGATGCCATATATAAATGGGCTGAGGACAACAACACGCAATTTAATGCAGGTAAAATTCCAAGCCCTTCGCTACCAGCTAATTGGCTATCAGAAGTTACAACAACGATACTTTTGACCAAAAGGAGCAGCAATCAAAGAATCATATACTGTGCGTGATCTTGGGATTGATATGAGCACCGACGCATAGTTTCACATGCATATCACCAACATGGTGGCAGTGTGCAGGCGAATGGCCGGATGGATTCTAAGAACCTTCAGAACAAGTGACCAGAAAATTATGCCGATCCTATGGAGGACATTTTTCCTCAGCCGTCTGGACTACTGCTCTCAATTATGATCACCCAGCACTATAGGATTGATAGTAGAACTTGAGGCGGTTTAGAAATACACGAAGAATATTGCATCAATGGAACATCATATAATGGAAGAGACTGAAAGAGCCACGACTCTACTCTCAGGAGCAAAGATGAGAGAGGTATGCAGTGATATATGTGTGGAAGATACTGGAGGGGCTGGCATCAAATTCTAGAATTGAGAGTTATACCAGACCTCGAAATGGACGCCAATGCACTGTTCCAAAATACCAGCTGTCTCATCGAGGGCGAAGACCATGTACCGCAGAAGATTGGGATTCAAGGGCTCATCTATTTAACTCCTTGCCAAAACATCCGAGGGACTTCCATGAAGTGGGAGTAGATGTTTTCAAGAAACAACTTGACCACTAACTACCCAGGATCCCAGATGAACAAATATCAAGAGAGGATACGCAAAAGAGGGCAGTGGTATCGAAATCCCTCCTTCACCAGAAGCCAAAAACATAGAATTGGCTAATCAAAAGGTAATTACAATGGTGGTGCCTCAACGTGGCCGCAGCAATAGGGCTGAAACATATAAAAGAATATATATATATATATGTGTGTGTGTGTGTGTGTGTGTGTATACACATATATATATGTATGCATGTATATACATATATGTACATATATACATTTATTTTTGTCTATAGATATATAGATAGATACATACATGCATACGCCCACAGATATATATATATATATATATATATATATATATATATATATATATGTGTACAGAGAGAAAGCGAGTGATGGAGAGATTGTGGATTTCTGTTGTCTATTATTTCTTGTTGCCTTAGTGAAACATCTACAGAATATCTACCAGAATCAAATGCCAACTATTGAAATATGTCATTTAAACTTATTTGTAGAAATTCTACTTACGAATTTTCTCTTGTACATACGCAAGACTGCATCTGAATAACACGCACGTGTGTTTCTGAAAGTCATTTACAGAGAATTCTGAAGGCTTTTGTTTTTAATCCTCACTCATTCGCTTAGAAATTGTCAGTCAGTAGAATGTGCATATGTGTATGTGTCTATGTGCGGGTGTGTGTTAATCTGCTTGTGTGTTAGTCTGTTTGTCTACGTATGCACGCATGCATTTTTAGATATCACCTTTCTTGATACCCCAATTTAATTTGAGAATTTTCGAGGTCATGGTTAAAGCATTTGGGTGAGCTACAAATATATGGGGGGCAGGTTATATAATGTATTGTATGATTAAATTTATTTTATTATTATTAACAATGATACTATTATTATTACTATTATTGTTAATATTATTATTATTATTATTACTACTCCTACTATTATTTTTATGATCATAATCATCTTCGTTATCAATAGCATGTTTTTATGATAATGACATTCCTAGTATCGCATCGAAACATCTGCTTCGGTTTCTGTATTTGTTGCTATTATTGTGTTCGCGGATAAATTCAGTGAGGATTGGAAACGCTCGAAACACAAATGGGATTTCCATACATATGAATATAATCTAGGAACATTTGGTTATTAATATGTACGTGTTTTTATTTGGATAGATATCCATTTTCCTTGCTTTAATATATCGGTCTCGATAAAGCATAACTTTTACTTGAATCATTATCTGCAATTTCGCTTTTACATCATTTGAATATTCATGGATATTTATTGTATTTTTTTCTCCTTCTGCATTCCTTTATTCCATTGAATTCTTTCAACACACACACACACACACACACACACACACACACACACACACACACACACACACACACACACACACACACACACACACATATATATATATATATATAAACTTAGATATAAATAAGTATGTGTATAAATATATGAATGTGTTTGTACCACTATATATATAAATATATATACATACATGTGCACTTGTATATAAATGTGTATAGATTTATATACAAACATGCATATACAGAGTGCATGCGTGCTCGAGTTCATATATTATACGTAAATATAACAATCAGCTCTTCTTTCTCTTTCCCCGTATATATATATATATATATATATATATATTATATATATATATATATATATATATATTATATATATTTATATATATATTTATATATATATATATATATGTATTTATTTCTATATGTATATATATATTTATATATATATATAATATATATATATATATATAAATATATATACATATATATATAGATATATACATATATATATATATAATATATATATATATATATATATATATATATATATATATATATATATATATGTATGTATATATGTATGTATGCATGTATGTATATGTATTATAAATATATTTGCATATATATGTGCATATGCAATTATGTGGTGTGTGCATGAGTGTTTATAGTATACATATAGCTATATATATATATGCCTTTATATAAGGTTATGTATGTGCTATCTATACATATGCATGTATGTATATGATCGCAATCTATTCCTATTTTCGTTTTAGAATTTTTGGCTGAATTTATTATATATATTTTCGTTTCGTTGTTGCGTATTCATCAATTAATCATTATAATTTCTCGGAGAATGACATTTTGTGAAATCGCGAAGTACACGGATATTTTTACAGAAAGATTCAGAGATATACAACCGTACAAATAATGAGACTAATTAAGGTGATTATGGAGATGATGTGTTTGAGAAAAAGACTTTGAAAATCACAAGCAAAATAATAAGGAAAAAATACTATTCAATTTAAAATAGAAATATCTGTGGCAAATAAAAAAAAAAATTCGACTAAACATGAGTGCGCTCACATACAGGCATGGTAGGAAAAAGAAATATGGTAAGAGGACGTAGCTAACGATATGTTATTAAAACGCCATAATGGACCACTATTTCATCTTAACCCTCACCCACCGACCGCTTACGGCACTGTAAAAACTGAAGGCAGAAAATGACATGAAATGCATATATTTCTAATGAAACCGTTATGTGTGTGTACGTGTGTGAGTATTTATTTATATATATGCGTGTGTATGTGTGTGTGTGTGTGTATGCGTGTGCATTTGTTATACGTCAAATATAGTCTCAATGTATGTATTAATGATATAATCAAGATTAAAGTAATATGTGCACACGCTCGTGATCTTTTATATATATATATATATATATATTATATATATATATATATATATATATATGTATATATATATATATATATATATATATATATATATATATATATATATATATATGCATATATATATATATATATATATATATATATATATATATATATATGCATATATATATATGCATATATATATATATACATATATATATGTGTGTGTTTGTATATTTGCATATATTTATGTGTGTGCGTGTGTGTATGTGTGTGTGTGTATGTGTGTGTGTGTGCGTGTGTGTTGTAGAATTGGATGTGCAACGGTAATGCTTAATGAATATACTGTACGCTTTTAATCCTGAATTGTTACTGAATTCTAAATTTTTGTGTTGGCGGGAAGTAGTGATTGGGTATCCTTGTATCTGCATTTGTGTATGTGTTTGTGTCCAGTGTATATGTGTGTTTGTGTGTGTGTGTGTGTGTGTATGAGTGTGTGTGTGTATGTGTGTAAAATGTTAGGCTGGATAGACTGTAAAGCTGAACATCTCAATATAACCTTGTAATGATCGACTTTGTCACATTTTATGTTTGATTCCCTACCGTCACAAATTTTCCTTTTCATTGCGGAGCTATTTATGAGATATTTTGTTGATATTTTGTTCATTTCTGGGTTTTGTATTTAGTTTGCAAGATCAATCTATCTTATTGAACGAGGATCGTTATGCGAATAATAAACACACGCACTAATTGAGTTTTCTTTTCGTTTATTAGGACTAGCCAACTAGGTAAACATTTAACCAATTGAGTAATCAAACGTTTGCTCAATCAATTTCTTACAAACTAGGCTAATTAATCAAGTACTTAATGAGTTAACAGACCGAACAATTAATGAGTTGATAGACCAGAAGGTTAAGTATTTGACCAGCAATACTAAAAAGAAATGAAATAGGCGCAGGAGTGGCTGTGTGGTAAGTAGCTTGCTAACCAACCACATGGTTCTGGGTTCAGACCCACTGCGTGGCGTCTTGGGCAAGTGTCTTCTGCTATAGCCCCGGGACGACCAATGCCTTGTGACTGGATTTGGTAGACAGAAACTGAAAGAAGCCTGTCGTATATATGTATATATATATATATGTGTGTATGTGTGTCTGTGTTTGTTCCCCTAGCATTGCTTGACAACCGATGCTGGTGTGTTTACCGATAACATAAGTACTGGGCTTACAAAAAGAATAAGTCCCGGGTTCGAGTTGCTCGACTAAAAGGCGGTGCTCCAGCATGGCCGCGGTTTGAAAAAGTAAAGGAGTAAAGGAGTAAAGGAGAACCAGTGCATGTTTCTATTATTGGGATAATGACGATCTTGCAATGCAGTAAATGTCTTTTACTGTTATTCTTTCCTGTCTGTTGTTGCCGCTGAAAGGACTCTGATCATATGATGATCTTGACGGCTTTAGAAAGCCAGTTTAACAGCGAATACATTGGGCTGATTTCAACGTGTGCATTCTATTACTTTTATTCAACAGAGAAAACATAATGAAACATTTGTAAATAATGATTCTACAGATCTACTGTATCTATGTGTATCATTTGTCTCATAGTTTGTTTGGAATACAAAACTCTAGATATTTAATAAACTCCCTGTAGACATGAAGCAGCAGTTACACAATAATTTGAACCCTCATTGCCTCGGATAACTACGATTACTCTTTTACTCTTTACTCTTTTACATGTTTCAGTCATTTGACTGCGGCCATGCTGGAGCATCGCCTTTAGTCGAGCAACTCGACCCCGGGACTTATTCTTTGTAAGCCCAGTACTTATTCTATCGGTCTCTTTTGGCGAACCGCTAAGTTACGGGGACGTAAACACACCAGCATCGGTTGTCAAGCAATGTTAGAGGTACAAACACAGACACACAAACACATACATACATATACATATATATACATATATACGACAGGCTTCTTTCAGTTTCCGTCTACCAAATCCACTCACAAGGCATTGGTCGGCCCGGGGCTATAGCAGAAGACACTTGCCCAAGATGCCTCGCAGTGGGACTGAACCCGGAACCATGTGATTGGTTAGTAAGCTACTTACCACACAGCCACTCCTGCGCTTATTGGAGAAATTTTTAATACTACAATATTCATTCGTATTAGTTTTTTCCTTTCACTTAATATTTATAAATTTATGGGGACATTTTCAGTTTGAACGGCAGTTTTTTCAAGGGGTATCATCTGAAATTGTCACCCATATTTATGACCCTAGTATCGATCTATTGCATTTCAATCTGTTTTAGGGTTAGCGTTATTTAGGGTTAGGGCTAGGGGTGGGGGGAAAGGTATCTTTTTTTCGTCACAAGTGTAAATAAACCCAATCTGTTTCTTAAACGAGGGACATATTCATACGGCACAGAATGCTTTTTAACTCAATGTACGTCAGTGATTGGTTGAAATTGCAGAAATTGAAGAAAAACAACAACAAATATCTTACAAACTATAGAATTTTCTCAATAAAGCCAAGAGAAAAAGATGTTTTATAAACACATTCTACCAGTATACGAAGTTAAAAATTTTTTTAGTTACCTAGAAATTATGTTAAAACTGCCGTTCAAACCGAAAAGAACCCAATATTCCATCGTAGTAGTTTTTCCTTTCACTTAATATTTATAAATTTATGCTCGTGTGAAAGCAATAGTCTAAAGGCGACAAAGTGAAAAGCTAACTTTTATGTGTAGTGGCATATTAATGGAATCACTGTGATTTATCGTGTATTTTATTGCCCTTAACCTTTTTTTTTTTCAATTTAGATGCTGTCATATAAAACCTAATGTCAACTTTGCTGTTAGTAACATTGACAATTGTATAGCATCTCGTAATTAACGATTCCACTATATAAGATCTGCAACCGCCTCGCACGTGAAAATTAATTACATACCTTCATAGCCTTGGCAACTGTTTACATTTGCAACTATGCCATTCCATTGAGATACCAAGCTAAGTGGTTTAAAATGGCTGGTTAACAAGTCTACATATATTATCAATATAGAATCGGTTGCCATTAGCCTGAATATTACTATGGACGTCTGGACATCTCAGCGATTACAATAACGCCCTACAGCTAATGTAATGTTTTTGAAACTGTACTTTTGCATGTCATACATCACACACGACTGATTCACCCAGATAAAGTAATTTGAAATTTGTTGTAACTTTTCACCGGAATCATTTTTTTAATTTTCTCATTATACAATGTTTGTTATTATTTGTGTTTTCACGAACCCAGACTCTTAATTTTTAATATCATATTATATATTTTATAAGCGCAGGCGTAGCTGTGTGGTTAGCATAAGACATTTGCATTTCAAGCACATACTCCTGGGCTTCGACCGACTACATGGTATTTTGAAGTGTATTCTATCTGTAGACCAAAGCTGTTTGGGTGGATTTAGTGGACGGTACCTCACGGGGGCTCGTTATGAGTATATATATATATGTGTGTGTGTGTGTGTGTGTATGTATATATGTACATATATATATATGCATATATATATATGTATACATATATACATATATATATACATATATGTATGTATATATATATATATACATATATACATGTATATATATATATGGTTGTGTGTGTGTGTGTGAATTTGTGCCTGTATTTGTCAGCCACCACTACTTAACAACCAGTGTTGGTTGGTTCAAGTCCCTGTACCCTAGCGGTTCAGCAAAAGAGACCGATTATAATAAATACCCGGTTTTAAAAAGGACACTGGATGGATTCAGATGAATCTTTCCGGGATGTTTTGGTCACTGGCACGAACTGATTATGCTTTCGGATCAATCCTGTACCGGACAAGCATTCTAGATTATTTTGCCTGTTTTTTTTACTTAATTTTTAGTATTCTCATTTGTGAGAACATTTCAGATATTCTCGTTTTATAAATCATCTCCGGCTAATCGTTGAGAGGATGTTGGTGTTGCCCAGGCGGAGCTCTCCTCTCTCTGAGTTCGCTTGTTTTATATTTATTTTCTACTGGTTATTGGACGAATGAAATATGGCCGTCATTTGGGATTGAGCATAATATTTGTTTGTCTGTCCTTGTTTATCCCATCTGTGTGTAGCCCCTTGTGGGAAGTAAAGAAATAGGTATTACGTCTGCCGTTACGTTCTGAGTTCAAATTCCGCCGAGGTCGACTTTGCCTTTCAACATTTTGAGGTCGATAAAATAAGTACCATTTGAACACTGGGGTCGCTATACTCGACTTTCCCGTCGCCCAAACGTACAGGCTTTGTGCCAACATTTGAAACTAAAATTATCTGCCAGTAAGGCAGCAAGCTTGCATATTTAGCACGCCTAGCAAGAATAATATTTTTAATAATTTTTGTTTAAGACTGTATGTAATACTGAGCAGTCAGAGACAACGTCTAGGCTCTCTACCATTGACCAAATAGTACATCGATGATCTTACAGCTAGAGTGAGGCATTGCTATATCAGCCGTCGGCTTGAGTAACATAAAATGATTAGATAATATTGACCCATCAGGAGTAAAGGTGGAATTCAAGGAATTGCCATGAGTAGTGGATTCAGTAGAAATCGAACCACTAATGAAATATTACTAAAAAGTAAATAAGTATGTCAAATCGACAGGAAAAAGAAAATAAAAATAAAAAGAAGGAAAATAAAGAAAACAGAAAGAGTAAGTGTTTTATGCTATGCTTAATAATATCGGAAAATAGAAGAACAATTTTAGAGAACATATAACGGTTCAAATAATTGTAATGGTAGACGAGAATTAACTGTTAGTTAAATTCATGATAAAAACGGACAGTTTAAAAAGATTAATGTTAATGCATGTCATGAGGGGCGCATCTAGGTATTCATAACTCCATTATTGTATAATATTCTCATCATATTCGTTCTATGTATTGTCCTGTCTGTCTTTGTTTATCCCCCTCTATATTTAGGCCCTTGTGACTAATAAAGAAACCGAGTAAAATGATTTACTTTACTCCCGTACATAACGTGTCGGTCCAGTCCAAGTATTGAAACCATGACCTTATGTCTTCAAATCTTGCAGCCTAACTCTTAATAATTAGTTGTCTGTTTTGATGTTATTAATGTGTCAACAGCTCACGACTACGATGATTCGAATTTCTTTTATCCGTTTCATCTGCACTAATATAGTCATATTTGAACAGAATATAGATTAGGTTATCAGTGAGAGCAAAAAAAGTGTTTATATTGATGAACATTGATACAGGAATTTAATCGTAAATTATGGGAAGTCTTGCAGATTTAAAGTAATTAAGTTCTGAAACAGAGTAATTGATATGATATATGAAAATGAGCTGAAAGTGTATGTCAATGTATTCCATCGCTTTCAAATGAAGTGATTAGTACAAAGACAACACACTAACGCGTATTATATATTTAAACCAGATATATTTTTCTTAAAATTTAACATCACTAAACTACTCTTGTAAAATGATAAAATGTTTTTGTTGCATATTTTAAATCGTTTCATTTTTTTGAGCAAATGAAAGAAAAAGGTGAAAAATTAAATTTGCTTCATAAGCACACTTGCAATAACTACTTAATAGGTGAACACGAACACGTATACATTTTTTATACATAGTACACAAATAGAACCATAAACAAGCCATGCTGTATTGGCAGAATCTTCAGAAGCACGGATAATATGTGTCGCGATACATAAATCCGGCATGAGTGGAGGCGCGTGGCTTAGTGGTTAGGGTGTCAACACTATGATTGTAATTTTGTGGTTTCGATTCCTGAACCGGGCGACGCGTTGTGTTCTTGAGCAAAACACTTAATTTCACGTTGCTCCAGTCCACTCAGCTGGCAAAAATGAGTAACGCTGCGGTGGACTGGCTTCCCATCCAGCTGGGGAACACATACGCCATTGAAACCGGGAAACCGGGCCCATGATCCTGGTTAGGCTTTAAAAGGGCGCACTAATTTTTATTTAAAAAATACAATAAAAAGATAACAAAAATACATGAATACGGCATTTGTTCAAATAATATCCAAAGTAACTTTATCTTGCGTTCTTCGTGTGAAACCATTAGTGCGAAACACTTGTGACTTGGAAAAGTCTGACCACTTAAATTGCGATTCGGTTTCGAATCACTGCTAAAAGCCAATTAGGCCTTATATATATAAGCGCACAAAATTATGGTCAAAAACTCCTTTTAAAAACTATAATGTGAGAATAATATTATATGAACATCATTGTAGGTACAGCTTTTTACCTACGTCTTCTAATGAAATGAATGAAATTAAATTGTGCCATGTGTCTATAATATCATCTTTTAACTCTTTCTGTATCTCATGTGTGTGTGATCGTTTGTATGTGTTTTTAAGTCGTTGTTCATTCCTGATTAATGCAATTCGGATCGAATAGAACTAATGAGTTTCTATAAAAATATCGGTTTCAAATTTTAGCACAAAGCCAAGTGTTTCGGAGATGGGGTGGAAGACGATTACATCGAACCTAGTGCTCAGCTTATACTTATTTCATCCACCCACGAAAAGATGGAAGGCAAAGTCGACCTCGACGTAATATGGACGAAATGCTACGAACAGCCGGCTCTGCTTCCTAGGCATTGTGCCCTGCGTCCTAAGACGTTTGCCACCTCGCCACCTTAGGTTGTTTACTAATATCAACTGATGGAAATTGAAGGTGGTGATCTGAGAGAACTTTTAGCACTCAACGAAAAAATGCTTAGCGGCATTTCGTCCATCTTTACGTTCTGAGTTCAAATTCCGCCGAGGTCCACTTTGTCTTCGGTATTGGTAAAATAAGTACCAACTGAGCACCAGTGTAAATACTGTTTTATTGTTTAGAGATGGGGAATTCTGTACATTATTTACATCGGATGGATTTGTGTCCTCATCTTCTTTGTTGTTAACACAACTTTTCGGCTAATTACTCTCCAGCCTTCATCAGGTTTCCTGGTAGAATTTTGAACCCAACCGAAGCTTCTCATTCCTAAGGTATTTCTTTTGTTGCTGAATGCTATTATTATTGTTATTATTATTATTATTATTATTATTATTATTATTATCATCATTATTATTATTATCATTATTATTATCATTATTATTATTATCATTATCATTATTATTATTATTGAAAGCACTACCTGGAATTGAACTCAGAATCATGGGGTTAGTAGCCCGCGCTCTTACTCATTACGGGCATATAGCATGATGGTTAAGTGCGCGGGCTACTAACCTCAACCTCAAGATTCTGAATTCAATTCCAGATAGTGCCTTGAATAAATAATAATAATGATAATAAAAACATCAGCAAAAAAAAAATACCTGAGGAATGAGAACCCAGGGTTGGGTACAAAATTCTACCAGGACACCTGATGAAGGCCGGAGAGTAAATCAGTCAAAACGTTGAGGTAATAACAAACAAAATGAGGACAAATATACGTCCAATGTAAATAATGTACTGGTGTCGATGTAATCGACTTACCCGTTCGTCGAATTTGCTGGCCTTATGTTCAAAATTCGAACGGTAATTTAATAGAAGTAAATGAATTTGAAATTTCTCAATGCTTCAGGCACATTAATCTGAAACTAGTCTCTGACACTGCATTGTTAAAAGTACACAGATAACGTGAAACTCCGGCGCAATGATAAAAACACGACAGATGATACCGATATCCACTTGTAGCTGTGAGTATTCAAATATCATAAATTTAAATACTTTACTCCAAGAGAAAAAAAAGAAACCTACAACTGTTATAATCTAACAAAACTGTCAAAAATTATTAGCACATCGCATATAAAAATGTGTCACACGACCTCAAATACGCATGCACTCACACACACACATGTATATAGAGATATATGTATGAATATATATGTGGAGGCGCGTGGCTTAGTGGTAAGTGTGTCAGCACCATGATCATAAGATTGTGGTTTCGATTCCTGGACCGGGCGACGCGTTGTGTTCTTGATTAAAACACTTCATTTCACGTTGCTTTAGTCCATCCGTTCGTGGTCGATAAATTAAGTACCAGTTACGCACTGGGGTCGATGTAATCGACTTAATCTGTTTGCCTGTCCTTGTTTGACCCCTCTGTGTTTAGCCACTTGTGGGTAGTAAAGAAATTGGTATGAGCTACAGCGCTTTGTTTCACAGACATGTGACCAAGCTTGCGTCAACGCGGAAGTGAATGGACGGGTGGATTCTGAAAACTTTGAGGACAAATTGCCAGAACAATATACTAGTACTATGGGGAGTAATTTCCTCACCTTTCTAGACTAGCTCTGTCAATTAGGGTGTCCCACAGTGACAAATTGATAGAAGAACGCGAACCAGTTCAGCGGTGCTAAAGCAAGAAGTTTCCTTCAATGGAACAGCTGAACTACAGTGACAGACTAAAAAGAATTACGACGCTACTTCCTGGAGCGAAGACGCGATATGCGGTGATATACAAATGGAAGGTCCCAGAGCGTATAGCGCCGAAATTTATACCAACCCCTGAACTGAACGTCACTGCACTGTTCCAAATGTCCCAACCATTCCATCTAGAATGAGTCCCACAGCTATTTAATGTCTTGTCAAAATATCTGACAAATATCTCCAAGAAACAACTTGTCGTCTTAATTATCCAACTTTCAAACGAAATTACATCACGACAAGAAATTTAAAATAGGGCGGAAACAACAAACTCTCTCATTCACCAAAACTCAATCACAGGAGAATGGATATTGAAGTAAAGGTGATAACACTGTCATTATCCCAGGATGGTCATAGCTTTTAGGCTAAAAGGCATGAACGTATTAAAAAATAAGGAATATATATATACACAGATACATACATACATACACACATATATACAAACAGAAATACGCACATACACAAATATATGCATACATACATGCATAAATACATACATGTATAAATATACACATGTATACATACGTGAATACATAAATGCATACATATATATATGGTTTCAAACATTATATAAACATATAGTCACCTCCTTAAATACTATAGAAAATATACTGCAAATATACCAACGTATACCAGAACACACACACATAAGTACATGCTATATATATATATATATATAAATATATATATATAGTGTAATAAATAAAATATATGCATACATACATACATATATGTACGTACCTACATCTACATGTCTATATACATACATATATAAATACATATATATATATATATGTATATATATATATATAGAGAGAGATAGAGATATATATACATCTATTGAAATATATTTAACATTTCCATTCAATTAATTCTATCACATTATTTTCCTCGTTGCAAATTGTTCAGAGACCTCTGCCAAGGCAAAAAAATATCTATAGAAATATATACATATACATACATACATACACACATACACACATACACATATACATACGTACATACATACTTGCGTACGTGCGTATTTCTGTATGTATATAAATGTGTGTCACCTGGGAAAATATATTCTGCTCAATTTAGCGTCTAAAATCTGTTTCGATACCGTTCAGAGACTAATTTTCAGAAATTGTTTTTCTATTCCGCCAAGACTTTGCTATGATTCACCATTTACGTACAATTTTATATTTATTGAATTCAGTTTCAGGGTAAGACAGACGGAGTATATTACCAAGAGTATTTTGCCTCCGTATTACCGGAAGTGTCTACAGTTTATTGTCTTAATGTTAAAACGTTGATAAAGCTAAGCTGTTATTAGAAGATACACATTAAAATACCCAGATACATGGATACACGCGGTCACACATAATGCACCTACATGCACATACGCGTACCAGTGTGTATGCGTGTGTGTGTGTGTGTCAGTGTGTATATACACACACACACATATATATATATGTGTATATATATACGTATATAAATATATATGTATATATGTGTATGTATATATATATATTTAAATACATATGTACATACACTCGCACAGGTATATACATATATGTATATATATATGTATATATATATATATATATATATATATATGTGTATTATGCGTGAGTGTGTGTGTGTGCGTGTGTGTGAGTGTTAATTTAAATGGATTTTGTGTTTTAAAGACGTACAAAGTGCAATATAAAATTATACCAGACATTTCATGATCATTAGATTTCATTTCTTAGTCACTCATTTTCACTAATATATAAAGTGGCAGTTTGCTTTTTCGTCCTTTCCCCGTTGATCATACGCACACGTACACACACACACACACACACACACACACACACACACACACACACACATGTCAACCATTCCATTTTATGCGAAGCACTCAGATTGCAAAATATTTTCGTTCAAAAACAGCTGATAATATGCATATCACAGGGGAAAATGTACGTAACGCTAGTACCTTTGGTAAATAATTTATATTGCGTTAGCCAAAATATCCATTTAAATTGTTAAATACCAAGGGATTTATTAAATCATGGTATAATTACACTTTCGTTACAGTGCTTGCTTCCATATTGGAAGCACATCCGTTAATCCTTGCGCAAAGGATTTTCTATCTGTACTAGCAAAAAACTCTTCCAGGAGAATTTTGACATCCCCTTCAGATGTGTATATCTGTCCGTTTAACGACATTTAGAGATAGCATTATAGGTTCAAATTTGAAGGTGTTTGTCTCAGTATCTTCCGCTGTGTCTACAAAAATCTCTCCGGTCTGGCATGGTTGTGATGAAAGAGAATATCTCTATTACAATCCAGTACTAGGCGCTTCTTGTTGATCACTGCGCTTAATTTGTCCAACGTATCACAGTAAATATCCGAACTGATGTTCTTGTCCATTGGAAGACGCTTCCAAACGACAACGTCCTTCACATTCCATGAAATTGATAGCATAATTTTTTTCATGTGAAATTCTGCTTTGGATATTGTTTATGAGGGTTCGTCACGCTTGCCCATAACTGTTTGCGCTTCGTTGCAGACATTTTACTTTTCGTCCGCTGTCATCAATCAATTCGAAAATAGGATAGCTTACTGCACATATCTTCAACAAGTTGCACGTGGAAAACCGTTGGGCGAAGTTAGCCTCATTCAATTGACGTGGCATCCAAACGTCGAGCCTACTGATGTAACCAGTTTCATGCAAATGATTTACAACATTTGGTTTAGATATTTGGAGTATATCTGAAAGCATCCCAGTCATATAATCAGGACTGGCACTGCCTTACTTCTTCATTTTCTTACTCTTAATCTCAGTTAGTCAGCCAGAGTGAGGTGCGTCTTGAACCAGAGAATTTCTCTATCAAAATCTTGAAAACCAGAGTCCTCTCCGAACTCACGGTCCATAACAGTATACTCTCCGTACTCAACGCATATTTTCCTGCAAGTTTCCGCTGCACTCCTCAATAATTTAAATATAAAAGCTTAATGTGTCTATAATATTCGTACTGGTTCTCCATTTTCCAGATGATCCTCAGCAGAAAATATACGATCTGCCTCGTCGAAAGTTCATGTCAAAGTGTGTTGAAGTGTATTTCATCTCAAGTGTGCGCTTGCTCAAGGGACAAATTGAGGTTAGCTACTTACCCGAGCGCTTGAATTCTAGTGTTGACAAAAACCGAACGCACTTTGGGGCCAATCCACAAAACTAATAAGCTTTCTTGGTCCCTGTGGCTGTTACGATGTTTAAGTAACATGTTTAGTCAAAACGAATTTTATACCTTTTATGTAAGTATATTTATTTCACAGAAACACACACACACGCGCGCATGTATATATATATATATATATAATATATATATATATATATATATATATATATGTGTGTGTGTGTGTGTGTGTGTGTGTGTTGTGTGTGTGTGTGTGTGTGAGTGTGTATGTGAGTGTGAGTGTGTTTATGTACATATATATATACATTTATATATATATGTATATATATATATATATATACATATAGATGTTTATATGTGAGCGTGTACACACATACACACACATATATATATATATTATATATAATTATAATATATACATTATATATATATATATATATACACTTCTCGGGTGTCTTCTCGGCAAAACAAAACCTTGTGAGTGGACTTGGTACACGGAGACTGAAAGAAGTCAGTCGTATATATATATATATATATATATATATATATATGTGTGTGTGTGTGTGTGTGTGTGTGTGTGTATGTATGTATGTATGTATATGTTTGTGAGTCTATGTTTGTTCCCTCAACATCGCTTGACAACCGAGGCTGGTGTGTTTACGTTCCCGTCACTTATGGTTTCGGCTAGAAAGACCGATAGAATAAGTACTAGGCCTGCAAAGAATAAGTCCTGGGGTCGATCTGCTCAACTAAAGGCGGTGCTCCAGCATGGCCGCAGTCCAATGACTGAAGCGAATAAACGAATAAAAGAATAAAGAGAGAGAGAGTAATGGAGATGAATCTGGTATACGCTGTTGAGCCAGTATTTAATTTTAAAAGGCATCGATGTATCATACTTACTGCATTCACACAGTCGATAGGACACTTACTGCACTATTTTCCCAGTGGTAATATCCTTTATTGATTTGCTGAGCTGAAAACATAAAACCATCTCCAAGAGAAGAGAAAATTCGTCCCCGCAATGGTCAATGAGAGCACTACACGCATTTCGGCCTTTCTAGGTCCTTTTCTGCAGGGCGTAATCACAGCCAATCCCATTTTCGGACGTGAATTCTTCGTTGCTGACTTAAGGAAATAAGAATAGCCCCATGGCTGTGTAAAATCCAATATACGTTGTTGGCGACTCTACAAAGCTGAGCCATAGTGTTAGAAAATGCCGAAAGTTTGATACCTAGTCGGAAACTGATTTCAGCTTGTTTAGGTTTGTTGGGTACCGTTCCGGTTTTTCTGGGAAATTTCTTCTCGTTATTTTTGGTCACCGCTTTCATGATTCATTTCTACTTCGCCGTTAATTGTATCATTCTTTTGCTCATAACCCACCTATCCCATCATCTACCGCTTTTAAAAAGCTAAAATCTTCCACTTTCGTCTGATGTTTCATGCATACGTAGAATTCTACTGAAATAGCAGACGTAAAAAATACCAGACCACCACCACCACCAGAAAACCCCACATGCTAGAAACAACAGGTAAACGACATTATATCTGAAGAAACGTCCCCCGCTTTCCAGAAAAGCTAAAATTGAAACGTTGGGAGTTTGTAGCTTTTTGAAAGTTGTTAGGTGATGGGTAAAATTCGAACCCTGTTTTTTCTCTATGGGTTACCAAGAAAAGGAATTTGAAGAAACTAAAGAGAGTGAGTGAGTGACTGTATTTCCGCATAACATATAGAAAAATGGATGTCTTTTAATGCAAAAGTTTTGGTTGTGGTTTATTTCATAAATATTCGTTTGTGCAGAATTTTATGCATGCGCGAAACATCAGAATAAAGTGAAACATTAGAAGCAAATCGAAATAATGTCCGAAAATGAGCTCCAAATTGTGCGATCCAACCTAGTTTCCGAGGTTATTTTAGTAGTAAAATAAGAGATGTTATACCAAAAACATAGATTCTTTGGTAGATAGCTGATAAGTAGATTTCTTTATTATAGCACAGATGTGACTAATTCGGAGAAACATTACTTTCATTATTCACACATCGTCCCTCTTGTAATCCAACACTGTAATTACACTTCAAACTGAAAGAGTGAAACTACTTTCACTTTCTAATGAAATTTGGCCCTTGTAGCCAGTGTATTTTAAATAACTATTGCTGGTTGTTGTGATAACGTAGAAAATATGTAAATTAAAAGGTTATCTGACATGTTTAATTGGTTTGACTTTTCTGCTCTTGGTAAGAATAGAAGTTATTTGACGAAATATATTTTTTTTTTGTAATTGTCTCTCCTCTTACAGGGTCAATCTATGAAATATTGAAATGATACTCATTTTGTCCATTCCACAGAATAAGAGGATACTGGAGAGCATCAAAGGAGTGATGAATCTGTGAAATACATTTAAGGTAGTTATCTCGAATACGTATCAAAATATCACGATTCTCATGGGGATAATCTACCGTAACGATGGTTACTTCATCAGATGTCGCCTCATTAAAACAGCGAAAAATGTTCTTTACTATAGCTTACTATAGATGTAACGAACGCAGAAACACACACACACACACACACACACACACACACACACACACACACACACACACTCACAGAAATATATACACTCATAGAATTGATAATATTGAAAACAGTAAAACGTATACACGCGAAATTCAAGTGTAACGAAAAGTAGTCAATATAGGTGCAAAACAGTTTCTGTAGCATAGTTATGGTATGAAGACAATCTTTTAGGTAATATTTCCAAGGGAAATATTCCAGCGTCGGAAAGTGAACAATCTAGCACAAGTTACTATGCATCACCAATGTAACAAAGTACAGAAAGTCAATAGTTACTTGGAACATGTTCTAAATGTCATAAATATTATAAAATTCACGATTGAATGATTGTCACGGGGAAGAAAGAAAACTCTAAGAAAATTTACAAGGCATAATTCAATTTTCTATACAAAAATAATTTATTATTTTACAATTTTGAAACGAACGCTGTAAAGAATGTATAGAAATGAATATGTTGCTGTTGTGAACGTTAATTAATTTAAAACATTTCCTGAAGGATGTATGTAGCAAGATATAACTTAATTTGACATTACTGTATATTTTAACTGTGTAAGTTTTATAGGCAGTGGAATAAATACTGACAAACGCAGTAAAAAGCTTGTGCGTTGTTGAATAATGACAGTGAAGAAACAGCATAGCAGGAATAGGATAAGGACACTTGGACTGTTAAAAGAAGCATTATCTTCAAACTGGTTATAAAAAGTGGAATAACATTTCTGTAAATATATTAAAAGAGACGCTAAATCTTTCTTCTTCCTCAAGTTTCTGAATTAGTTACAAAAAAAAACAGAATAACATTTTTTTTCAGATATATTTGAGAGTATTGTAAATGTTGTTAAACCAGTGAAACCCTCCTGTTGGCGGTACTTCAAAGAGAATGCTGTTATTCCTTCATTGTCCAGGCAGCAACTATACTAAACTATTTCAAAATCAGTGCGTTTCACTGATATACTTTCACACATCCTTCAGACATATTTCTGTCCCAATCTGTCTTTGTTTTTAGATGTGTATTTATATCAGTCGTCGCAAAAATGTATGTAAACTGACAAACATACACAGTATCACGCATATACTTCTCAGTCATCTGTCTAACGTACCTAACGAACGCGCGAACACACTCATACAGAAAATGTGATGTCGTCGTAGTTGTACTGGTGGTATAAAATGTCGTTTACGATAGTTGACTAAAAGAAAAATTATAGTGTTAAATCTTTGTAATGCAATTATGTGAATGAAAATACAGTTTAGTTGGCAGCCGAAAGCCTTCAGAATCTGTCTCTGTGGATCCTTCACATCCATTCATATATTTATGAGTTTATGTATGTATGCAAGCACATGGACACATTTCGTTTGGTGGACTGGAGAAAACCGCTCTTTATCGAGAGACAATCTGTATCGCAGACATTGGATCACATTCTGATGAATTATTCTACAAGTTTATGACTTTTACGGTCAAGGAGTAGTGATGGAATGTTTATTTCCTTTTTTTGTCGTTTTTACCCACTCTTTGTTTCCTTATACTGCTTTTTAGCATCATCGTTTTCCTCATTTTTTCTTGTGGCTTCTTATGTAGCAGCGTCCCAATTTCCAAATGGAATAAGCTATATGCTCAGAGCCCGTAAATTGCTTGGAAACACAAGATATAAAGACCTCCCTAACATCATGTCTTAATGGCAAGAAACTATATGCAGCTCGTATATTGATGCAGTGTACATTAAATCACACACACACACACACACACACACACACACACACACACACACATATATATATATATACATACATATGTATGTTTGCGTTTCAGTATGTACCAACGAATATATTTTCTACAACCACACCTCAATGTTTGTATACATTTGCAGTCCTGCTTATTAAACTTTATTGTAATTAGACAGAGGTGTGAACAGACGAGATACAGATCAGATTCCCACTTGGTTATCAATATTCTTGACTGTCAATCTACGTCTATATATCTACATATATTCAGTCTTGATGAAAATTATATATTGTCATATATCTATTCACACAGCCACACTAGATTATATATATATATATAATATATATATATATATATATATATATATATATATATTATATATATATATATATATATATAATATATATATGCGTGTATGTACGTAGGTGTGTGTAGTCGTGTGAGTTTAGTATAATATATATGTATGAATGTATTATTTAGTAGCTATGAAGCTACATAAGTGCCTCAAACGTATAAATTTTCGTGACAATGATCTTGTCAAGTGTTTTGGCAAGAATATAGGTCATTGCATCAATTATGCAGCTCCATAACTTATACACAAAGAGAAAGAAAGAAGAGAGAGAGAGAGAGAGAGGCATACACACACACATATTCACATTTATATATGTATGTGTATAATTATTAGATACAGTTACTCTGTTCTAGCAAATTGTTTAAAGGTGAGACAAAAAACAATTAACGATCATTTCCTTATTAACGGCACACGACCCTACGTACATTTCACACCTGTCATAACAAAAGCGGAGGTAAGAGGTCGACTTTTAGATAGTACATTGGAACTTACGTATAAGCAACATGTGTGTAGACACAAATAATCTGGTACTTCAAACAAATTAAATATTCCTTGATAAAGTCATTAGCAATCAACGGTTTTTTTGGGTTTTGTTTTCAAACTGTTCGCACTAAGCCGTAGCTTTTCGGTACAGTGTTTGTGACAGTTCTCTTCTACACACCATCGACTCCGAATTTGCCTATGTGCATTTTCTGAATTAAATGATAGCCTACGTAGCGCTTAGTCACTTTGAGTCGCACTGGTCAGTAAAGGGACAGCTGCCATAATTTTGAAAAACTACATCACTTAGTGTTTCTTCGTTATCGGTATCTCATATTTTTTTCAATAGCAATAGTCTTTTTTTTTTTTTCCTTTTCTTATATTCCTCAACAATTGAAGTAAGACATACTTATTATTTCGGTATACTATGAATCTCATTTTCTCATTACTGGAACATTTTTAAGTGGTTTAGACTCACTGAGGTGTCTTCCAATGGTGCACTTTCTTTCTTTAAGAAATATATCTTTCCATACTTTCTGATATTTCACAAATTTCTTTCAGCCTAGACCGAAATCTCCCCATTTCATCACAATCATTTAGTTGTATTTGACACATATAGAATTTCACTAGCGCAAACGGTAATCGCTTCCTTTCTCGATATCCTACTCGTCTTACATTGGTGTCGCTGGCATTAAAAGAGAATTCAGAGTTTGAATTCAAGTTTGATATATTTCAGGTTTAATTGGCAGTAGTCTGTTAAAAGTGCTTGCATTTAACCAGTCTACCGTTCAATGCGCAGAAACCTCGAATTAGTATTGCAGAGTCTAAGCTTAAGCATTAAGTCCTTTTTTTCTGAAACTCTTCCTGAATTCCGGAAGGTGTTTATTGAATAACAACAGCAGTAATTTTATTCAGATGAATACAGGTCATTGATTGGTTGAATTACCGAAATACGACAATTTTAACACGAAATAACCTTGAAAATATAAACCTTTCTCAACAACGCTAAGAGTAAAAGATGCTTTATATGACACATTCTACCAGTGTCCAAAGTTTGAAAGTGTTTTGTTACAAAAAATTAATTTTTCGATCAGCCGTTGAAAGGGAAAATTTGCAACATAGAGTGTCGATGGTGTGTATTATGATATTCAACCGAGGTGGACACAGCATGGTTGTCTTCCCTTTTTAGACCATGTGCAGTGTTATTACCACTAGTAATTATTAATATTGTATTGAGCTGCGACGGAGCTTAAAGAGTGATACTTTGAAAGAATGTAGACCCGTGAACAATGGGCTGATTGAGGTTATTTTCATGAACCCGAATGCAGAAGAAAACCGAGTTAGCATGAATCAGGAAGAGATTCAGAACAAAATACAAGGACTAAATACTTAAGCTTAGGTTTGCAATACAGTGAAGTCATACAACATATGTAGTCGTTGTTATAGTCTAAAAGACAAGTGAATCACAAACACAAGAGACACCAGGCTCAATCCTACAATAACGCCAATGTAGGTTTTCGTGTTATTCATATTGCTATGAATGGTTCAATCTAAGGACAGTTGGCTGCGACCTACTTTGGAATATATCCATTGTTCTGTCAGATTCAGGTGGATTGATTGGTTCTGGGTAGACCTGCGACCCCTTTCAGGTGAACTAAAGTTCGTTGTAAACACCCCTTAAAGAAGGAAGAATCTAGTGACAGTGAAGAAGAGGAAGAAGAAAGTAGTGAGGAAGACAGATTAAGGAATCTTAGAGCTGTCGTGAGAGAGTGACAGCGACAGCGTCGATGAAGATAGGCACATAGGACCAAGCGGCGATAGAGAGAACATTAGCAGTGCTAAGGGAGATTGGGGGTGGTGAGAGAGCAAGAGGTTTTGGCAGTCGGTATTTGGTCGTCAAAGCGAGCGGTTGGATTTAGGAGCGAGAAGTTTGGAATTCGGGGCAAGAGTTTAGCAAGTTGGAGTTAGCGGTACTGAGAGAGATGAGGTGCAATATGAGACATTGGCTAATGTAAGGTACGTGAATTGTGTATTGATATAT
>NC_042999.1:20869764-20872264 GCF_006345805.1 Octopus sinensis
GAATTTCTATCTGCCAAGTCCACTCACAAGGCTTTAGCCGGCTCAAGGTTATAGTTGAAGACCCGTGCAGAAGTTGCCAGGCAGTAGAACTGAACACAGAACAGCCATGCCTGCAACTGTACATGTTTATACGCACCCTTTTATACGCACACTAAACTATACATCGAGAATGACTTATGCATGAGTACGACTTTGCGTAAGGGATGTCTCCTTCTCTGGAGTAGAAAACATGAGACAACAGATGCAGATGACATGAATGAATTTAAAAGTGATGGAATAATACATTCATGTGTAAACCAGAAGAAAAATCAGTTATTTTTCGATTCATATTTAAGTTCAGAATTGTATTTCGCCAAAGATATTACAGGTTCTATAGTTCTACGATATAACACGTGAGACTAAGTACTAACAAATTATTCAAGGCATGAAAATCAGGATAGTTTCAGGTATGGATGAGCAGGAAGAAGCTTGCTTCCCAGCCACGTGGTTCTACGTTCAGTCCTACACCGTGGCACCTTGGGCAAGTGTTTTCTACTATAGATTCAGGCCGACCGAAGCCTTGAGAGTGGATTTGGTGGACAGAAACTGAATGAACCGCGTTGTATATATATATATATAAATTAAATTAGAGATAAAACCACTATTAGGCAAACTTTTTAATACTTTTTGATAGTATAAACAAAAAAATTAATTAAAAAAATTGAAAGTTTAAAAATTTGTAAATTTTAAATTTTAAAAATATAAAAATATAAAATTTTATAAATATAAATTTAAAATCTTAAATTTAAATAATTTAAATTTTAAATATTGTATTTTATTTATTTTGTATTTTATATTAATTATATCTATTTTTATGTTTTGGTTTATATCTCTCACTGTTTGATTTGGCTAGTGGTTTTGTCTCTAATCTAATTTATATTTATACTGTAAAACTTGATTTAATCCTAAATCTAATTTTTCCCTGTAAGTTTGAATATACTCCCTATTATTATTATTATTATTATTATATATTTGTACTTATGTGTATATATTTATCTGTATGTGTTTTGTATCGCACGTTCGACGTACGAAATAACGGGATGATATATAATGGCTTCGCAAATCGTTCTACACGAGATACTGGTAATAACCCTCGACAATAAGCAACACTCAGCTTTACTCTGCTCAAGACTCTCTGCGCATGTCCATTTATATTGTGGCACAGTCCATTAGAAGACAACCAATAGGGGTGTTCTACTTCTACATAACAATGTGTCTGTGTTCCCTCCCCCCCCCCCCGCCAAACAATGTAGGGACGTAGCGGCAGATGAAATACCTATTTCTTTACTACCTGCAAGGGGCTAAACACAGACAGGACAAACAAGGACAGACAAATAGATTAAGTCGATTGTATCGACCCCAGTACGTAACTGGTACTTATTTGATCGACCCCGAAAGGATGAAAGGCAAAGTCGACCTCGGTGGAATTTGAACTCAGAACGTAGCGGCAGCCGAAATACTGCTAAGCATTTCACCCGGTGTGCTAACGCTTCTGCCAGCTCGCACCTTGTGAAAATGGAGTATTGATTTATTAATGGGTGCTGAGTTCAGGTACAAAGAGGATTTAAACAGAAACTAGTGGTCATAGAAAAGCTGAACCTAATCAAATAAGACAATCTTCACATTTATTATATGCAGTATTACCACATTCTCTTTAATGTTGTATGGTAAACTTGCATGGTAAAGATTCTATATAAAAGCCGCATGATAGATATTTACATCATATTTTGCACTGCATGATTCCTTTTTGCTAAAATTTACGTAAGTATCATATTCATTACATATCCAAAGCTTTTCATTGTTCACCTACAAAATAATAAGTATAATTTTCGATAAATATATACGACAAATGAAATTACGTAAAATACAAGCTTAAGGAAATTGGTTTTCCTTACAGAATAAAGTCAACTAAAATCACAATATAAATATTTCTCCCGTAGGACTACGAAGAGTCATACTATACATAGAGGGGAATAAAATTGGTAAGATGTTTACATTCATGATGTTATGGATAAAAATGTGGTGAAACTGAATTGAAATAGTTTGAAATGGGAATGGAACTCGCCTATATATTTCTATACACCGAGAATAAATCAACTTTAGTTGACGATGTCCAGTGACACTTCACACCATAATAAATTCCATATCGCACTGAAAGAAACGTGAAAATATATGTAGAGACAATTTCTACTTTAGGGAATATATTTTACCAATTTACATGATATTGGATTTTGCTGTAGGTGATGAATTGTATGAAAAGTGAAAAATGTGAGAAGGTTGTAAAGCTAGGTTGAGGCAATTTATCAATGTCAATACTTGTTTCTTTCTCATGATACTGGAGGTGGATGTAACAGTGGTATATGGCAGACGGAAATCAAAGTTTCATAATCTAATATTTAGTTCTATCTCCTCTCTCAGCAATGATAGACTGCAACGTTTTGGCAGGAATATTCTTTTGTTT
>NC_042999.1:20874764-20882264 GCF_006345805.1 Octopus sinensis
TTGTGAGTGGATTTGGTAGATGGAAACTGAAAGGAGCCCTTCGTATATATCTATATATGCCCCTATGTGTGTGTTTGTGTGTCTGTGTTTGTCCCGCCACCATCGCTTGATAACCGATGCTGGTGTGTTTACGTCATCGTAACTTAGTGCTTCGGCAAAAGAGACCGAGAGAACAAGTACTGGGCTTACAAAGTATAAGTCCTGGGGTCGATTTGCTCGGCCAAAAGGTAGTGTTGCAGCATGGCCACAGTCACATGACTGAAACAAGTAAATGAGTAACAGAGTAATATCTGTTGTATAAGCACAACTCATTGAACAAACTCAATCAATGCTTAGGGAGGGTGTACAATTAATGGGAAGTTTCCCTTTACACCAATTATACTGGTTAATCCAAGGCGAAACGAGATGATTTATTGATTCTAACAATGATTAGTCTCACAAAAGACTAAAGGCTATTCTTCGTAAGGATTTGTATTTCTACGATCTTCAGTAGTAGATATGAATAATAACAAACTGGCTTGCAGAAACTCTACCACAAGATTCCTGTTTTAGGATGGTTTATCTGAAACCACACGTGTCTCTATCTTTTTTAATTTGCAAATTTGGAAGGATATAAATATTTGTAAATTCAATAGTGTTAAGGAAATAAACTAACATTTATTCTTACTTATTCATAGTATGGTAGCATTTATAGCCATATGGAATACAGTATGGGATATTTAGTAGTGTGGTTACGAATATAACAAACTGGCTTTGTTATTATCGAAACTATCAATCATACCTTATAATTCGAAACATGTAAAGGAGAAAATGAATGTAATTCACCGCTGTGAGCTAAGGGGTATCATGCAAATAAAAGTTGCATAATATAGTCGAATACATCACTCACAGGAAGAGACACACATACATCCATATACGCATATATACATATATTAAAACATACGTATAGATAGATAGATAGATAGATAGATAGATAGATAGATATAAACATAAAAGTTTTCTTTTCACAAATGTGTGTTTTTCAAAAGGACATGTTTAAAATACTGATAACTTAGGAATTGGTAGCTAGTCATGTAGAAAGAATTTTTAGTTGGCTGTCAAGGTAAGTTAAATCTGTAAACGTACGGAAAGATTTTAAGGAAACTACACTCACTGAAAAAAGGTTTTGCCATGGTATTACTGGTGGTGGTTTAAAGTGTCCTTTGCCCCTATCATATATACATACATACACACACACACACACACACACATATATATATATATGTATATATATATATATATGTATATATATATATAATATATATATATATAATATATATATATATATTATATATATATAATATATATATATATATAATATATATATATATATATATATATATATAATATATATATATATATATATAGTTAATCCAAACAAGCAAACACAAAAAACACAACAACGCGAGGACGTGGAATAATATAGTTTTATTGGACGCTCAGGAAAGAAGGGAAGAAGGAGGGTTCAACGTTTCGAGCGGAGCTCTTCGTCGGAAACATAGGAGAAGGAAAGATCCCGAGAAGGGAAGACAGAGAGAAAAAAATCGCCAACGGTAAACACGAGGTCACATGCATACACATTAAATTAATAGCATTATACGAATTTATATGAGCATATAATTATATTAAGGGAGCTAGGGCAAAAACTAACATCCTTGAAGTGCTAAGACCTTCAAAAACCTCCTAAAACCTCAAGATTAAATATGTTCCCATAATATAAATATAAACATATGTATGTCATTATTAATTTAATGTATAAATCACCTATAAATTTATATAGCATGCTAACTACCTGATAAAAATCATAAACGTGATTTTTATCCTTATATTCTATTATGAATTAAATTTATATATATATAATTATACAAACATATATATATGTATGTATATATATGTATGTGTGTGTGTGTATATATTTGTATATATATGTGTGTGTATATATATATATAAATGCACATATAATTGATTAACTAACCAAAAGATGGATATGGTATTAATCTATATTTTGTATGTTGATCGTTTCAACTCAACCGGCTTCAACACACTAATTCGACATGTACCCATTAGTCCCAAAATATTATACATACACACACACCATTAAATATATATATATATATATATATTTGTAAAAAATGAAGTTCGAAAATGCTGCTATATTATACAATTTTTAAGTTTTATATATACATTATAACATGTTTCAGTTCCTGAAATGAACCTTATCAAAAGTTATATATAAAAAAAGATAGTTCATGCTATCAAATATAAGAAATTCATTTATAATACACAATGGAGTCAGACATCATAAAGTTCATATATAGTTTGAAGTGAGTTCGTTCATGCTATATGTTTAAAGTATATGATGCAGTGGTTCGTGGTGGTGATATATAAAAAATAGATGAAAGTGGTGCAATGCAGTCAATATAAAAAATTGATGTTCTGAAAGAGCGAGGAATTCATTATATATATATATATATATATATATATATATATATATATATATATAATATATATATATATATATACATATACATATATATATTAGGGTTATGACATTTTGATTTTTGGAGAAGTAAATCAATTTCCTCTATCAAAAGTCGATGAACAATTTCATATAAGAAGAGAAAGTAATCTATATTTTTAGTTTATTAAAAAAATATCACCCCCAGTTGAAGAAACCTAACAACACTTTTAACCCAAATCATGCAAAATTCTAAGGGGATTCATAACGCCTACTCGACTTTTTACCAAGCTTGGTGTGCCGACTTAATGCAATGCAGAAGCAGTATATCTCAATTTCAGGTTTCATGTTTAAGTAGTTTAGGAGTTATAGAGTTTTAAATTTGTTACCACTTAGGCCCTACTTTAGGAAATATCCTCTTCCTCTCCTTTTTATTTCTGTGACACTAAAAACTCTGACTATATTAACAGCTTTTCAGAAATAGTAGGCTTCTCCAACTAGATCATCTAAAATAATGTCTTATAAGAGAAGTGTTCGTGTCGATCAAATAAATAAAAATATGGACGAATAATCTCGTGCTATTTCAAGACTCAAATCGGAAAAGAAGACCTGTTTCTCTAGAAGAACATTCTTTGGAAAACAACAGCAGGATACCAGTGACACTTCAAATTGTCGGTCGCAAACTGTTCCTTGGAGGTACCATCGAAGAGAGGAAAGAAACAACAAAGGAAATTTCGAAAGAAGTAACTTATTATGGCAAAAGAAATTAAATTTCCCATATTTATCAATTCAAAATATACAAGCAAAAGTAGAAAAATGCTGAATACTTACGATGAAAGTGTAAAATGAGAAAAATACGATTCATGGAAAGGAATTTTTGACATCACAAAGGAAAAAGGTGAATGGTTGTGCAGTGAGGATAGTATATAATGTTAACTTCAAATTGAGAGCTAGGGAGAGTTTGGGTATGCAACTAGAATGGCAGCCAGTTCCAAACTATCCATCCAAAAGAAAAGTGTTCCACAATTATCTCAAGATGGAATCAACGTTGAGAATTTGGTATTTACAGATCGACTCTCAAAGCTGTTAAACTAAAGAAGACAATTAACAAAACGCTACATTTAGAAAACTGGCCATTGCATTTTAACATTAAACGTATTGATGACCAAGAAACCAAGTGTTTGTTTTAAAGAGTGAACAGAGAGAAGTTAAGTTAGAAGCACTCCGATTACCAACGGGAAAAGCCGATATGTTGAGAAAGAATAACAGCTGTTAATACAAGTTATGGAGGTGATTAATAAAATTTATGGAACTGTGTAAAGATGATTGTCACTGATCCAGCGAGAGGGAAAAGAAATGGAATTACCATTCGGTTTCAAAGACTGTTTAATCAAAATTGTTTGAAGGAACCGCAGTTTATTGGCTTTCAGTATCGTGCCCTTGATAGAGTTCTTCGTGTTGTAACGGATAACGAACTTGGAGAAAAAGTGTCATCTCCTAATATTGAATATACATTCATCCCGAAGCTTCTAAGTAATTAACGAAACTCCAGGTCAATTTCAACAATGGTGAAGAAAAGATCACTGAATCAGTAGGATGGCGATATACATGTAATTTCTATTTCATTTGCCCAAAGTTTTTCGCTTTTCGGCAAATTTCCTACAGTAAAGTTTCAAAAAATACCCAACTTAAGTAATACAAGATGGAATTCCCGACCAATACTAGCTCTGTTGGCATTTATTCTTCTACTAGAGAAAAGAGTTTTCCTTCACAATGTTTGTCGATTCATCTCTTATAGCTGGGCAGATTTATGGTTTACTGACCAATTGTTAAATGCACATGATTATCAGAAATTATGTGGTTGCCTACAAGTTCATCAAAAAAGCATTGAACTTTGTAAAATAGTTTTGGTGTCGAGAACCATAAAAACTGGAAATTCCCAGCACAAATCAGAGTGCAGAACTGACACTTAAGTTGGGGGTGATGATTTTTTCTCCTAAATAATTGTTAGTTTCCTGACGTTTATAAAATTAACCATCGAATTACAGTATAGGGTTATTATGTTGTGAAAACGTCATAGCCCTAAGATATATATATATATATATATATATATATATATATATATATATATATATATATATATATATGTATGTATATAATGTGATACAATTCTTTGGTGTAGCAATTGCATGCGGCTGAAGTGGGCTTTTAAACTATCTGTTATGTCGATTATGCATTGATGTAAGAATAAGTTGTTTTATAAAGCTCGAAACATGTGTACCGCAACATCCTTTGTGTCCTGTTTTTCATTTTATTTCATTTGATACATATATCCTCTCACCTATGCTACTAGCTGGCATATACAGGTGCTTACATTTATCATGTATTCACCCTGAATTTATATATATATATATATGTATATATGCATTTGTATGTATGTATACGTATACTGTGTCTTAATTACTAGAACTGGATATAGTCATATATAATCTATGAAAACGCTTAGCGAATTTCACCACTATTAATCACTGTGTTGGTTGGACACATCAGTGCAAGTTTACGATGAATGAGTATATTCCATTCATATCGTAAAGGTAAATATACATCTTATCTGTATTTGCAAGCAGTTTGATTAAAATACTTGAGAATTATGTGTTGTCATGTCACATAAACAAGAAATCGCCGTCAGTGACATGTTCAAATCAAGCAACTATTTGATTAGATGTCCAGTGATGTATCGCATCGATCAGCCATGCATCTCTTTAATATCATGTGTCTAGATAGTGAAAATGAACAGAGTATTGTATCCGTGATTAACGGGAGCCATTGACTTGACAGCATTCACCCGAGGTGGGTTGAGGTGGCTTCACTCATTATTAATGTTGCATCTCTCACAAACGCCGACCAGGCCTGACGATTTGAGGCTAACGACCGCGTGAGCTCCAACCACTCCTTATTCCAACGGCGAACGCTGTAGATATGGGGGCCTCGGTTGGGTTCCAGATCAGCCTTCACTGTCATCAGCCAGGTTTTTCATTGTCATTGTGTAGCGTGCAGTACTCCATCCTTTCAATTGCTGAGTATAATTGGTTACCTGTTAAGAAATATGGACATGGAAAGCATAGTTAAAATTGGCTAGGCTCGAACATATAATAATAAACGTATTTAATGTATCGCTGAGTTATAAGCATACATACACCACAAGGAAAAGATATGTTCTCTTATGGAAAGCAGCATCCCTCTGGACAATATAAGAAAAAGAAGGCATCTATGGACTATTGATAAAGAGTTCGCAAATCCTCTCTCCAAGACACTTTCAGCTTCATATCATTTATTAATAGAGCAACACGATAAATACCAACCCATCTGGAGCAAGCTATTGCTCAACTTCGTTTCTTCGGGGAAGGACGCAAATTCTTAATTTATTCGCTGCAAATGATCTCGAAGTCTTGGACTATAAAATATGAAAGACCTGGATAGCCGATTACAATTTCTTCTAAACTAAGAGCATATATATTATGTTTACACTTGACAAAAGTTTTGGTGGGAATGTTGCACCAATACTCCTGTTATTGTTTGTATTTATTCAAGAACATGGTTAATCTTCTATGTGTATTCTAAGAAAATATGTTTTTTTCTGCGAGTGGTAACATACAGAGTGGGCAAGAATTCATGACTCACTTAATGGTTATATCTTTTAATATGCTTATATTATTGTTTTTGTATTACTTTATTTCTTAACATGCTTATATTATTGTTATTGTATTGTGTGACGAGTATTTTCTTTTTATTTTTCTTCAGAATTTGATTAACCCCACGGTACATCATTTGCTAAGCTTGGAGAGACGTGTTCAATGTGTGAGATTATTTGCTAAAACGGACAACATCTTTGACGTTTGCAGAGTAATGGAAGCAACTTATGGACCCACCGGCACCTGCGAGAAAGACTGTTGCTTGGATTAATAAGTTATTTGATAAAACAGCTAGATGACCGAGATCTTCTCCAACAAAGGAAAATAACGAATGCTTGAGAACTGAGTTAGACAATTCTCCGCAAAAATCCAAGCCATCAAGACGTTTATCAGATCTTCTGAATATTTGAAAGATTTCTTTAACACGTTTGTTCCCTGATATGAAACTGTATCCTTATATCCAGAGTTTGATCTATGAGACTAATAGAAGATTATCCAGGTCGTCGCTTGTTGCAGAAGAATGGCTGGATAAGTTGAACGATTAACCCCCACCCCCATTTGAAGAGCATGTTGTTTGGACTGATAAATCACAATTTTATGTTTCAGGGTGTGTTGTTCAGCATAGCTGTGTGTACTGGACACAACTAAATCCTCAAACCACAATTGGGTATGACCACTAGAGTCCTGGCATAATAGTGTGAGCAGGTATGAGTTACAACGGACTAGCGGACCCATTCTTTTCTGATGGTGGAGTAAATGGGTCACGTATCTGAAACTTTTACAAAACCAAGTTCCCCCTAAGTTAAAGGAAGAAGAAAACTTTTTGAAGAATTATGGTGGCAGTAGGATGGTGCTCCCCCCACATTATTCACTGGCTTCCATGACCCGATGAATGAATTTTTTCCCTGATCATTGGAATGGGAGGCAAGGGCCTGTGTAGGGCCAAATTGCTCATCTGATTTGTTGCTACCAGACATTTTTGTGGGATTATCTTTCGTCAGAAGATTAACAATCTTGAACATCTTAAACAAGTTATTATCCAATAATGTGAAACAATCCCAGTAGAGATGTGTCGTAAAGCATGCAAAATGTTTCAATACGGATACAAGCTTGTGTTGTAGCAGGATACACAGTTGACCATGAAATGGAAAATTGATTTAACGAAACAGTGCATTCATTAACTTTGTACAAATGAACAATATACCCTGTATACTGTTTTAGCGAAAACGTCGTGTCGCATTGGGAGGTAGTAACTTGACCACATATTTGGGCAGCCACTAATCACGTGGCATGTCTTCCACGGAAATATGA
>NC_042999.1:20887264-20894764 GCF_006345805.1 Octopus sinensis
ATAGATAGATAGATAGATAGATAGATAGATAGATAGATACACTATGTTCGAAAAAGCTTGAACGTGGGAAGACTTTCCGCTGTGGAAACAGCCTAGTAAGAAAATTCTCCTTCCAACTATCACCCTTGAAGGTACACAGAGCAGTGAATGACGTTATAGGATTGAACCCTTTCATTTCTGCTTTCTTTCGCGTGGTGTTCGACGAACACAAAAATAATTATGACACTCAGATTCTCTCTGTTACATTTCTCTACACTAAAATATTACGTAGTACTTTACAAAAGAAAAAAAGATGAACTACTCAGGAGGAAAATCTATGCGTTTAAGAAGGAAACATAGTATATACGTGAAGTGAATTCATTTTATTTGGGATTTGCAACAGTTATCGTCTTCCCAAAAATATAACGGTGCTATTTGATTATTTCGTGAGAAGATTCATTCTTTCGACAGGATTGGCATCGTAAGACATATAAGCACGTCAACAACATTCTCGTAGAACTTGTTAAAGCGCAAAAATCAATCCGAGCAAATAACACAATATTAAAGGTTTTACTGTGATTCTTTTGTATACTTTACTTCGTAAATATTCGATTTTTCGTTCTATTCCATGGCAGTGTTTTCATTTACGTAAATGAAATCCATCTACTTTATCTAAATTTTTCTTTTCCGAATTTGTGAAACTGCAAAAGCACCAATATTTTCCCGGAGTATCATGTATCTGTATTTGAAAGCATTGTAATCTTAGGCTGAGAAAATGTAAAATAAGGAATATGATTGAAAATTTACGCCCTTATAGTGATGCGTAAGCAAGTATTGAACGGTAGAGTTACATTCGTAGTTTCTAAACAGAAAATGTTGTTCAAATATACGTAGAAAATTTTAAAGAAAATATTCTCAAATATTTATTTCCTTTCGTATTCGCTTTGCTTTGTAATTCTAGCCTACGAATGCATCTCTGCGTAACAGATCGACCTGCTATGAGCAGTAAGAATCAACGTCCAAAACACAAGCGTCTTAAAAAAAACCGACGCTGTAGGTAAGTTAGCTTGAATGCAATTTTCTCGTAGAATGATATACAGGATGTTTTTAGTTTGATTGTATTTTATTGTAAATCTGGTACACCTGGTTCGATTTCTGGTGAAATCATTAAAATACAATGAAATATAGGCGCACGAGTGGCTGTGTGGTAAGTAGCTTGCTTACCAATCACATGGTTCCGGATTCAGTCCCACTGTGTGGCACCTTGGGCAAGTGTCTTCTACTACAGCCTCGGGCCGACCAAAGCCTTGTGAGTGGATTTGACAGATGGAAACTGAAAGAAGCCCGTCGTATATATGTATATATATATATATATGCGTGTCTGTGTTTGCCCCCCTAGCATTGCTTGACAACCGATGCTGGTGTGTTTATGTCCCCGTTACTTAGCGGTTCGGCAAATAAGACCGATAGAATAAGTACTGGGCTTACAAAAAGAATAAGTCCCGGGGTCGAGTTGCTCGATTAAAGGCGGTGCTCCAGCATGGCCGCAGTCAAATGACTGAAACAAGTAAAAGAGTAAAAGAGTATAGAGTTATTTACATTTTTCTAAATCACTTATCCCCTGAATAGGCAACTGATGATCTACTAATGAGAAGGACACAAAGAGTACATATGTTTTTGTGTGTGTATGTGTGTGTGTATGTGTGTGTGTGTGTGTGTGTTTTACATGCATATTTGAAATCTATTTTTATGATCAGTCCACATTGATACGTGTATAATACGGGCATAATAATCTAATATGATATTAAACAAGATTAGCAGTGTCTTTATTCATGCAATCTCTGGCACGATCTAACCATAGATATATTTAGCAATATTTATAACTAGCAGTATCGCCCGGCGTTGCTCGGGTTTGTAAGGGAAATAACTATAAAGTATTTTTAGAGAGTTATAGCCAAAAAATAGCCAAAAAATGGGAAAAAAAATGATGGTAAATTTTTTTTGATAGTTAAAAAGGTCGAGTTGCGTCCCCTAGACCATCTGTGGTTTGTGTTTCTGATTGTCGACCCCATGTCGAATTTATCGATCTATTTCAGAACTGGGGGAACTTTTCAAAATTTTCGCTGCGTTAGTTTTGAATTATGACATTGGGCTATGTGTGTGTTAAGTTTCATCAGAATCGGTGGAAAGCCGTGGTCAGAGTGAGGGTACAACCAAACAGACACACAGAAACACACACAGACAAACTGCCGTTTATATATAGAGAGAAGAGATTAAACGCCGCCCCTCCTCAAATAACGAATTAATACACACAAACACACACCACATGTCGCCCTGCACGAAAGTTAGAAAACTCGTACAACTAAGCAAGAATATATACGTGTCTGAGTATATTATATAGCTATATACATCTAAGTTCATATACACGCCTGCATAAAATAAAAACTACTTTCCAGGCTCGTCCGGGATTCGAGCCCAGGACTTTTTGCACCCATAGCGAGAATCACATACATTCCTACCTCTCAGTCTCTTTTTCTCTCTGTCTGTCTGTCTGTCTCTCACTCTCTCTCTCTTTCTCTCTCTCTCTTGATATATATATATATATATGTATATATATATATATATATATATATATATATATATAATATATATATATATTATATATATATATATATATATATAACATATACATACACATACATATATATATATGGAGAGAGAGAGAGAGGGAGAGAGAGAAAGAGATAGAGGTAGAGAGATAAAGAGAGATGGAGAGATACATATATTCTCATTTATATATGTACATATATATTCGTACATACACATTTATGTACACACCCGTACACGTACACACATACGTACACACGCACCCATTCATTTATGTACAGGGCAAATAAATAACGCAAATATTAAGTTTGTTTCTCATGCAAGCTCTTAGATGTACGAATAAACAACTCCTGTTCAGCTTGTCAAACAATGTTTTTCATTGAACCAGAATAGTTGAGTTTGTTGCAGTCCAATATCAAAGTGTTTAAGCCAAGTCGAAGATATATTCTTTCCAATATATTCGTGTGCATTTTTTATATATGTTTATATATATATATATTGTGGTTTTCCAATAATAAAATGTGACTCGGAAGAGAGAAATGCATCCATACTTGTTAATATCTTTTCTTCCTCTCGGTGATGTAGCTAACGATAATCAGCACACACACACAAAAAAAAACGACGCACCGATACGCATGCGCATATTGACACGTGCACTCAAAGATACATTCAAAGAAACATACAGATTTGAATATTGATATATAATGGTATTCTCTCGTAGTCCGAGAGAGACGGGTATGCAATATCTTGCTGAACAACATGCACAAATTATTTATTTACAGTGACCAAATTTAGGTATTGGATGAAGAAAGGTGAGGAGGTGAGGCAGATGAAGAAAAGAAGGGCTTTTGAGCCCATGTGACGCAAAGGAGCGAAGAGTGTAGATTGATTCCTGCTCACTGCACCCATAGTGAGAATCACATAATTCCTCCCCCTCTCTCTTTCTAGTTAGGCATAGCCATTTGCTCAGAAGTTTGCTTCCTAATCGTATAAACCCAGGTTCAGTCCCACTGCGGGGCACCTGCGGCAAATATCTTCTACTATATCCTCGGTTCGACCAAAGCCTTGTGAGTGTATTTAGTATATAAAAAGTGAAAGCAGCTCATTAAAGGGAAATTATAAAGCAAGCAAAAAAAGAAAAGAAAGAGAAAAAAGGTTCAATATTCACATTTTAATCTTCAGATACTAGGATAAACGAAAAATGACCAAATTATCCAGTCATATATGATTCTTAAAAGAACAAGGAGTCAGCTATAAGATTTTCTGGAAGATCTTCGCAAGTGTAAACCTTATAGCAACGGTAGTGGTAAGTGCGGTCTTTGTGATATGGAAAGATGGCTCATCAGTAAAAATTGTTTGGACCCTGTTGCATGTCTAAGTTCAAGAAGTGAAATATTTAGTTCATGTCCATATATGACAAAATACCTGTTACGGTTTTGAACCCCCAAGATCACGGATAGAATCTGCATTTTACAATGTTTTTGTACAAACTTTCCATGTCTTAACATTTTGTTTTGTTTCATATATTTTTTAATTTTTGCCTTTTTAATTGTGTGATTGTGTACGTGTGTGAGTGTATGTATACGCATATCTATATTAAATGTGTGTGTGTGTGTCTATATAGGTATACGCGTGTATGTATATGAGCGTAAGACTGTATCCGGTGCATAAGTGCGACTTTCATGCACCCGTCTCCTTTTATACATATATGTATAGCCATATGCTTCTTTATCTGCGGTGTAGGTGTGTGAGAGGGGGTGTATATGTATATATATATATATATATATATATATATATATATATATAAAACTGTGTACATATGTACATAAACCATACATGTATATTCATACATGCGGTGAGTGTGAATGTATGTATATATATATATATATATATATATAGGCGTGTGAGGGCGCGTGGCTTAGTGGTTAGGGCATTCGGCTCATGATCGTAAGGTTGTGAGTTCGATTCCCGGCGACGCGTTGTGTCCTTGAGCAAGACACTTTATTTCACGTTGCTCCAGTCCACTCAGCTGGCAAAAATGAGTTGTACTTGTATTTCAAAGGGTCAGCCTTGTCACTCTCTGTGTCACGCTGATTATCCCCGAGAACTACGTTAAGGGTACACGTGTCTGTGGAATGCTCAGCCATTTGCACGTTAATTTCACGAGCAAGCTGTTCCGTTGATCGTATCAGCTGGGACCCTCGTCGTCGTAACCGGCGGAGTCTTAATAATAATATAGGCGTATAGTTGTATGTATAAATATCTAATATATTTGTAAGCATACACCTATGTGTATACGAGGATAAATTTGCGTGTATATATACGTATATATATATATATATATGTGTGTGTGTGTGTGTGTGTGTTTGTGTGAGTGAGTGTGTGTTTGTGTGTATTTCCAAATAACAGAGGGAGAATTAAGACGCAGCTTTTCTAATTTCCGTACTCCAATATGTGTTTGATGATCCATCCAAAATTACATCATTTCTCATTCATATGTATGTATATGCATTTATGTTTGTGTTTGTATACATATGCGTGTATAAATGCATGCATATATTTATGTGTATATAATACTTATAACAAGCAAGGAGGTGGCACTGAACAATAACTGGCAACCACCAAACTATAGCTAAAAGAAGAGCTATTCTTAAAAATAATTGCAGTGTCATTTACGAAATGCCATTGGCGGATGCGACCTTTGAAAAAGGAATGCGAAAATATTATATAACAAATGAGCTAACGTCATACGTAGGGAATAACTTAAAAACCAAACAACTGAGATCGCCAAAAATCGAGAGAGGAAAGAATAGAGATGCATCATTGGAGAAAAAAGTAAGGGTAAATATCGGCAGATGAACAGATGTTAGTTGAATATAGCGGTCACAAGAACTCATCTTGCACTCCGTCTGTTTCGATGACGAATGTTCCAAGTTAACGTGATCAACGGGGCAGCATGCTCGTGAAATGAACGGGCAAAGGATTGAGTACTCCACAAACACGGCTACCTATAATGTAGTTCTCAATAATATTCAGAGTGACACAGAAATGTGACAGGTATTACTCACTTTTGCCATATGGAGTAGACCAAGGTGAAATAAAGTATCTTACTCATAGACACAACACAGTGCTTGAAATTGAACTCAGGACCTTACAATCGCGAGCTGAATACCTATAACCACTAAGCAACGCGCGATCACCAGTTAATATATCAATGATGAGAAATACTCTTTTACTCTTTTATTCGTTTCAGTCTTTTGACTGTGCAGGAGCATGCAGGAGCACCACCTTTAGTCGAGTAAATCAACCTCAGGACTTATTCTTTGTAAGCCTAGTACTTATCCTATCGGTGTCTTTTGCCGAGTCGCCAAGTTACGGGGACGTAAACACACCAGCATCGGTTGTCAAGCGATGTTGGGGAGACAAACAGACGCACAAACGTATACACTCACGCGCACACACGCACACAGGCACACACACACACACACACACATATATATATATATATATATAGATAGATAGATATATACGACAGGCTTCTTTCAGTTTCCGTCTACCAAATCCACTCACAAGGCTTTGGTTGGCTCGAGGCTATAGTAGAAGACACTTGCCGAAGGTGCCAGGCAGTAGGACTAAACCAGGAACCATGTGATTTGTAAACAAGCTACTTACCACACTGTCATTCCTACGCCTAGAAAATATTTATGTGAGTGTATTATATTTCGTTCCTTTATATATGTTTAATCGAAGGGTTATGTAACGACGTCTGTGAATCTTTCCAGATTATTATCAGGACTTTCCGTTTATTGTGTTTATAATTACTTACTTCAGTATCTTCCTGTCTGCGTATAGTCTAAGTATCTACATATACTTCCATACATTCAATGCACTTCTGCTACAACTATGGAAATATACTGTGGACACTATAATACTTAGAGACACAGTCATGTGCGGATTCCCTTCATGCACAAATATTTGCTTTCATTTCTCAATTAGCTGTATTGTATATGTATGTAGTATGTATTTTTACATCTATTGTAGTTAAAGTATGTATACTTACGGAAATATAAGTTGCAAAATGCTTTACAAAACTTTATAACTTTTTTTTACATAATCGCTTATGGCAATGTCTGTTCATGAAAAAAGAAATAAGAGAAACTATTTCTATAGGAGAGAAATGCCATTTTGGCTGAATGTTATGAAATCGAGATAGACGACAAAGTTATCGAGACAGAGGATAATGAACTTAAGATGACTATGACGTTCACGAGCATCAGATTGGTCATGGCGAATTTGTGCGTACATAGAACAGTTTATATGCGTATGTGAAAGTGGCGAGCTGGCAGAAACGGTAGCACGCCGGGCGAAATGCGTAGCCGTACCTTCTGGTACCTTCTGCCGGTACCTTCTGGGTTCAAATTCTGCTGATACTTAATTTATCGACCCAAAAAAGGATGAAAGGCAAAATCGACCTCGGCGGAATTTGAACTCAGAACGTAGCGGCAGACGAAATACCGCTAAGCATATCGCCCGGCGTGCTAACGATTCTGCCAGCTCATCGCCTTATTTTAATAATGGTTGCAAATTTTGCAACAAGGGCAGCAGTTTGGGGAATAGGATAAGTCGATTACATCGACCCCAGTGATTTACTGGTACTTAATTTATCGATAAATTAAGTACCAGTTACGCACTGGGGTCGATGTAACCGACTTAATCCGTGGGTCTGTACTTGTTTGTCCTCTCTGTGTTTAGCCCCGTGTGGGTAGTAAAGAAATATATATGCGTATGTGTCGGTGGTGAGCTGGCAGAATCGTTATCACATCAGGCGAAATAGCAGTATTTCGTCTGTCAGTACATTCTCAGATCAAATTCCGCCATGGTCGACTTTGCCATTCAGCCTTTCGAGGTCGATAA
>NC_042999.1:20899764-20904764 GCF_006345805.1 Octopus sinensis
TCATGCGCACGCGCCGCATGTTTCTTTATGTTTCTCTCTCTCTCTCTCTCTCTATATATATATATATATATATATATGTATATGAGAGGAATGAGCCACGAGAAATAACTAATGTCTCCAGAATCATGATTTATGTGAATAAAATCAAGCAAAGGTATATAAAATAGTGGATAAGAAATTGTTTTTTCATTTTCAGAGATGAGAGAGCAATCACTTGATGGCATTTAGGAATGGATTCAATTGAAAAGTGTAGACTCATAAAAGCGTCAAGAATTCTTGAAAATTGACAGTCTACTAAAGACGAGATTCCTTGATTGTTAAGAATTTGTTTCTCTATGTTTGTTGTTGTCACCTAGACTACATACATGTTATACATTACAACATAACTTGGAAGTGACCTCGAAGTTTCGGCGAGCTAGCCAACATTCCACACACACACACACACACCTATACATACATATATAAAAGAGAGTTTGTATGTGTGTGTGTATGTGTGTATGTACGTATGTTCCTTATGCCTTCAAAAACCGAGTTACCGATTTTGACATATGGAGTATCGAAAGATTCAGTACTATTTCATCTAACAACTAAATTTTATTTTCATTCACATATTTGCATTACAAAAACTTAACATTGTAATCATTTCTATAAGTCAACTATCGCAAACATTTTGTACGACGACGACGACGATGACGTCACATTTTCTATATGAGCGTGTACCTTAAAAGACATCTATCATCATGACACGCACCTTCACTCACTCATCCATTCTCTCTTTTTCTCTCTTTCTTTCTCTCTCTCCCTTTCTCTCACACACACGTTCATTTTATATACACGTACATACATCTATCACTTTCTCATCTCCTTCAGTTTCTGCTCTCTCTCTCCCCATTTCACTTTCTCTTTTCTTTCAATTTCTGCTCTCTTCAAAGTAAGGATAAACAAATAACCTTTTACGGAATGAACCAGAAAAACACAGAATGTGAAAAAGACAGAGAGAAAAGATAAAGAAAAAGAGACGGAAAAAAAGGTTTTTAAAGGACAAGATGAAAAACAGGGATAGCGAGTGAGAGAGAAAGGCAGATGTTTCATACCCTACGAATGTTCTAAAGTTGAAATTTACAGAAAGCCGGCAGAAAGTTGATACTGTATGTTTTAAAGGTCAACATGAAAGAAAGCCAATACAAAGAGGAGGGAAAGCGGGAGAGAAGGAGACGCTGAGAATCCCAGAAACGAGATCGGATCCCACATTTTCACTTTCGTCCCATGTTTCACGCGTGCGTAGCATTGGGCGTTATCCCTTTATTTCAATTTCTCATTAAAATGTACGGAGACCTTAGGGTGTCAATATGTTACAACTTCACTACATTTCCTTCGTTAGGAATTAAGAAAGGTATGCAAAAATAACTTTCTTAGTCACATACACACACACACACACACACACACACACCACACACACACACACACACACACACACACACACACACACAGAGTTAAAGTTCTGTATGAATTACCTTATTTTTTGGTATGCTTAATTACAGCTCAAATCCTATGTAAATTACCTTTTCTTGTTCTGGCATTCTTGTTTGAGATGAGCGTATTTCAAATCCTGATCCTCCAGTGTAGATATTTAGTCTACCAACACTGGGCTTACGCAAAACATAGTTTACCCTTGTCGGCATCGCTTAACATTTGTTGAAGTGTGCAGTCTGCTCAAACATTACAAAGATGGAGCTTTTCACAATGAAGCAGCTTTCTTTCCATGTACAATAATTTCTGCAATACCGTTACCTCTACGTCCTCATACATCATACAGTTCTTTACATACGTAAGTCAAGGTCATTTTGGGGGCAATGTTAGGATTTCGTTCTAATCTAAGCTACCATTCTACATGGATTTTGTGTCAACAATTTCCGCATTGTTCATCACAAAATTACCGTAAAACATGTTTATAAACAAGAGTTGTTTGCATCACACTCGTAGTGTGCCGATTCTGCCCATAAGAAAGAGGCAAATAATACAATGTAACTACAGGCCATATAACCCAGCAACGTCGGGATGCATTGGTAGTGTGTTTATATATATATAATATATATATATATATATATATATATATATATATATTATATATATATATATATATATATATATATATATTATACAAAATACTTCAAGATTGAATAAAATGCAGTGGAAAATATGATATACCTGTATATACATACATACATACACATATATATATATATATATATATAATATATATATATATTATATATATATATATATATAATATATATATACTGAACAAACGAAGGAAAGTAGCATCCGATAGATTTATTTGAAGTAATATGTTGTTAATATTTAATTAATTTGCTGTGAAATATCGAGGCATGCGAGTATACAGTGTACTATAGTTTTTGTCTTAGTGTAATCTACTAAATACATAAATGATTCTATGTACATCTAAACATATACATATATATATATATATATATATATATATTACATATCTATGTGTGTAGTTATATATGTATGTGGGCGAGAGTGTGTAGGTTTCTATAAATGTACGTGGTCTGTGGCAGTGTGTCCATCTTAATATGAGAAAACATGCGACTTGTATCTTTAATTTCGTAGCCGCAGGTTACAGCAAATATTTATGTCAGTAGGTCGCAAATATTTCTAAAATGTTATGAGATTAAACATATTTAGTTAGATTGTGGAAAATGATAATAATATTTTCACAGTAGATTTAACAGTTCTTGCTAAGTAGCGTAATACTTTAATAGTCTTACTTTGTTTGCTACAAAGATTTGCTGACGGGGATGGTAGATTGAAGAGTATATCAATAAATCACTAATTTCTGATTTGACCATTACTGTGTGATTCTTGTCCACATATATGTTCATATTTATTTTCAGCCGACAGACTGGATAATATTCCGTACAACGAGAAGTGTCAGCGGTTGTTATCCATTTACTACCACAATTTTGTTTCTATGCACAAGACACGGCATTCACGTTCTCCTAATTTAGTCAGCAGTCTATAAGTACGAGATTTAAAGTGAATTTACACAAATAAAGAGATGGAACTTCTGTAAATGTGTGAAGTGTTTCGCGGGTGTTAAGAGCTGAGTTTGTTATTTTTCTAGGAAGAACTAGGAGAGCTACCCTCCTTTGTTAATTAAATTTTGTCTTTCGGCAAATTGACGATGATGTACTCAACGGCTCTGCTACAGATTGTACGTGCAAAAACCTCTGGCTACAATGCTTTATGCCGGTCACACTTGCAAGCCTGGAATATGTTTCTCAGCAATAAAAGCTAAACAAAAGTAGAAACAAACAAAATGTATTAGAGCACCGTTCATCCTGTAATAATCCTCCAAATAAACTGAGTTCTATTCGTATATTAAAATACTTTCCTCTGTATATAATAGGCTTCCTCGTCTTTTTCTATTTAGTTGCTCCACTAGCAGCATTACCATTCCACTCATACTGTGTACCCCCAGAATAAACCCTTATACTTAGAGACCTATTTCATCTCTCACGCGCTACGAGGATACATCCTGCTATTTGGAAGCTTCTATATGTCTCACTCCATAGAAATATAACCCATGGGAGCTACTCAAATATCGTATTATTGCATTGGCCTTTAATCTCTAATGTTATAGAGAAAGCCATTGACATTGACAGGGGAACAGAATGAATCTCATTCTCGCGTCAGTAACTACAATTACGATGCTACAATGCAATATATATACTGCTGATCTAATATATTACGTCGGTATCCAGCTGTTTTCTGCTGCAAAGAATTTCTATTTTGCCCTAGACCTTTGCATACTTTTGACTCTGGCTTTTAAAATATCTGGGCTATATATTTACACCGCTCTCAGCTCTTACATCAGCAACATCCGATGAGATTATGTCGAGGCCTTATGTAACGTTAGTGTTATTTGTTTCACTTCGTCAAGAAGTCTCTTCACGCCTCGACAGCCCTGATGCATCCAATCCAACCACACCGAAACGGTAGAGGAATTCAATGTCAAACTGATCTACCGCAGCTTCTAGTAAATTTTCTGGAACGGTTACGTCTTTTGATGCATCATGTGAAATTTATACACACACACACACACACACGCGCACACACACACACACACACACACAAACACACATAAGTACGTATACATACATATGTGTATGTTCAATTTGAAGACTCCACTAGAATGGACGAAAGCGCTATTATATGATATATGATATATGATTTATAAAAACATGTAACATGCTAATAAATATCTGTAAATATAAAACCATCCGGATTTATGAGTACCTAATTTCTTCTAATATATGTATATATATATATATATAATATATATATATATATATAATATATATATATATATATATATATATATATTATATATATAATATATATATATATATATATATATATATACATATATATACACATACACAAATTTGAGGAAGCAATATCCCTATAAAGGATTGTTAAAAACAACCCAGATGCCAAATGCATTTAACAAATATATTGATAAGAAGTTCTCCAATATATATGTATAAACAGTCTCATAACTTATAAAGACAATAAAAGAAAATGGAGAAGAAAAAATATATAAGCAATCCTTGGTTCATTTTATTTATATTACAATGGTAAAGTAATGCAAATTAAAAGATTAAAAGCTATACCTGTAAGAATAAGTATTAAGGGAACAACAAAACAACACAAAATTATCCAAAAATGTTCTACATATGTTTCAATCAGACAATATGCTTGAATCTTCAATAATTGGAACTTTTATAGATGTAATAAATGATATATTGTCAGATATCGTCAGGAAAATAAGTATATATTCGGTCTTCAATTACAAAATGACTTACTTGAGGACACTTTTTAGTAACTTTCAAATGCAAATAAACAACATATTATGACGCCGAGTTCATGTGATTAGAAATTTATCGTTTACAATTGAGCTAATATTGAACGTT
>NC_042999.1:20909764-20932264 GCF_006345805.1 Octopus sinensis
TTATGTATGTATATATAAGCAAAAGTTTATCCTTACAAACATATATCTGTTATATATGTATGCATATGTATATGTGTGTTTATTTGTGTGTGCGTCTATGTCTGTGTTTTTGTGTGTGCGTATGTGTGCGTGCGTGCACGTGCACCTGCGTATATGTGTGCATTGAATCCTACAATCCTATTATCTCTGTTAACCGAAACTTCCAGATTCCTCTGTTTAACATTTACATTCTCTGTCAATGATATTCTTCATAATATACATCAAACGTGACCTCGGAATATATTGATGCTTGATGGATTGTAAAAGACGGAATATTATGTGTTTTGTGGACAGTAAAACCTATTCACTAAGGCCGTGCAGCATTGTCGTAAACGCTCAAATTCACTTCTGATGAAAATCTCCTGACTTCAAAAATATTCATTCGCACGTCTAAACTATAAATAGAGCCGAAGCTACAAAGCTCATGTGAATAACGATTTTTGCATAGTCACAGGGTCTTAGATCTTATAGCTAAGGTGAAATTGGAAATTATAACGTTTATATCTATCCGAAGAGAATTATTGACGTAAATGAAAAGTGTCTACCACTGGGAATTAAATTTAGATCACGAACGTTATTCATGAAAAAAGTCCTCTATTACACCGAATAATCGTATTAATATTAAATAGATTTTTCTCTGCCTAGTGGTAGTTACAAGGCAAGATTCTAGTGGGATCTTCTTATTAAGTTGATATCATAGTTGCAGTATATTACTCATACTATATATAATCAATGACATTCATTAAAATTTCTTACGTTTCTCATAAACCTAGTATATAATACAGTAGAACCTCGGTTTTCGAATAACTCTGATCACGAATAAATCGTACTTCATCTCTTGTTTTTCTCATATTCATTTAATACAGTAGTACCTCGGTTTACGAACGCTTCTGATCACGAAAAAATCGTGCCTTATTTATATATATATATATATATATATATATATATAATTATATATAAGGGCTTAGTAAAATAAATTACTTTGCCACATACTGAACTCATTAGAAATAGCAGCTAAAGAAATTTCTTCAGCTATTTCTAATACTTAAAGAAGATCTCTCTCAGATAGTGTTTGCCTAAACTAACTCACAAAAGTATGGGGGAAAAAACATTAAAAAATCAAGTGCAAAGGTTATTTGAGAACGTACGTTTCTAGATTAGTCAATTCCACATTTCTTTCTTCAGCTCAGAATTCCTTGAATCGGATTTGGGAACACTGAAAGTCGGGAGCATACCCTTTCGGCTTCTAATCACCTCTAGAATTCTGCTCGAACTAAAAGTGCTATCAAATTCGAATATGCAAGCGAAGAATTTCTGCTCTCCCCTTTCCACCAGCGTGGGTTAAAATTGACAAACACCATGTATTAACGGCAAAAACCGCAGCATTTAGCAGAGAAAGATGAATTATAATTTCAACAATTGAGGGTAAAATTAATTAATTATTAATCAATTTCACCAAGTATTCAGTATGTAAAGGGACCATTATAGGCGAATTCAAAATATTACATTATATATAAGGGCTTAGTAAAATAAATTACTTTGCCACATACTGAACTCATTAGAAATAGCAGCTAAAGAAATTTCTTCAGCTATTTCAAATACTTAAAGAAGATCTCTCTCAGATAGTGTTTGCCTAAACTAACTCACAAAAGTATGGGGGAAAAAACATTAAAAAATCAAGTGCAAAGGTTATTTGAGAACGTACGTTCTAGATTAGTCAATTCCACATTTCTTTCTTCAGCTCAGAATTCCTTGAATCGGATTGGGAACACTGAAAGTCGGGAGCATACCCTTTCGGCTTCTAATCACCTCTAGAATTCTGCTCGAACTAAAAGTGCTATCAAATTCGAATATGCAAGCGAAGAATTTCTGCTCTCCCCTTTCCACCAGCGTGGGTTAAAATTGACAAACACCATGTATTAACGGTGAAAACCGCAGCATTTAGCAGAGAAAGATGAATTATAATTTCAACAATTGAGGGTAAAAGTATGGGGGAAAAAACATTAAAAAATCAAGTGGTGAAATTGATTAATAATTAATTAATTTTACCCTCAATTGTTGAAATTATAATTCATCTTTCTCTGCTAAATGCTGCGGTTTTCACCGTTAATACATGGTGTTTGTCAATTTTAACCCAAGCTGGTGGAAAGGGGAGAGCAGAAATTCTTCGCTTGCATATTCGAATTTGATAGCACTTTTAGTTCGAGCAGAATTCTAGAGGTGATTAGAAGCCGAAAGGGTATGCTCCCGACTTTCAGTGTTCCCAAATCCGATTCAAGGAATTCTGAGCTGAAGAAAGAAATGTGGAATTGACTAATCTAGAAACGTACGTTCTCAAATAACCTTTGCACTTGATTTTTTAATGTTTTTTCCCCCATACTTTTGTGAGTTAGTTTAGGCAAACACTATCTGAGAGAGATCTTCTTTAAGTATTAGAAATAGCTGAAGAAATTTCTTTAGCTGCTATTTCTAATGAGTTCAGTATGTGGCAAAGTAATTTATTTTACTAAGCCCTTATATATAATGTAATATTTTGAATTCGCCTATAATGGTCCCTTTACATACTGAATACTTGGTGAAATTGATTAATAATTAATTAATTTTACCCTCAATTGTTGAAATTATAATTCATCTTTCTCTGCTAAATGCTGCGGTTTTCGCCGTTAATACATGGTGTTTGTCAATTTTAACCCACGCTGGTGGAAAGGGGAGAGCAGAAATTCTTCGCTTGCATATTCGAATTTGATAGCACTTTTAGTTCGAGCAGAATTCTAGAGGTGATTAGAAGCCGAAAGGGTATGCTCCCGACTTTCAGTGTTCCCAAATCCGATTCAAGGAATTCTGAGCTGAAGAAAGAAATGTGGAATTGACTAATCTAGAAACGTACGTTCTCAAATAACCTTTGCACTTGATTTTTTAATGTTTTTTCCCCCATACTTTTGTGAGTTAGTTTAGGCAAACACTATCTGAGAGAGATCTTCTTTAAGTATTAGAAATAGCTGAAGAAATTTCTTTAGCTGCTATTTCTAATGAGTTCAGTATGTGGCAAAGTAATTTATTTTACTAAGCCCTTATATATAATGTAATATTTTGAATTCGCCTATAATGGTCCCTTTACATACTGAATACTTGGTGAAATTGATTAATAATTAATTAATTTTACCCTCAATTGTTGAAATTATAATTCATCTTTCTCTGCTAAATGCTGCGGTTTTCGCCGTTAATACATGGTGTTTGTCAATTTTAACCCACGCTGGTGGAAAGGGGAGAGCAGAAATTCTTCGCTTGCATATTCGAATTTGATAGCACTTTTAGTTCGAGCAGAATTCTAGAGGTGATTAGAAGCCGAAAGGGTATGCTCCCGACTTTCAGTGTTCCCAAATCCGATTCAAGGAATTCTGAGCTGAAGAAAGAAATGTGGAATTGACTAATCTAGAAACGTACGTTCTCAAATAACCTTTGCACTTGATTTTTTAATGTTTTTTCCCCCATACTTTTGTGAGTTAGTTTAGGCAAACACTATCTGAGAGAGATCTTCTTTAAGTATTAGAAATAGCTGAAGAAATTTCTTTAGCTGCTATTTCTAATGAGTTCAGTATGTGGCAAAGTAATTTATTTTACTAAGCCCTTATATATAATGTAATATTTTGAATTCGCCTATAATGGTCCCTTTCATACTGAATACTTGGTGAAATTGATTAATAATTAATTAATTTTACCCTCAATTGTTGAAATTATAATTCATCTTTCTCTGCTAAATGCTGCGGTTTTCACCGTTAATATATGGTGTTTGTCAATTTTAACCCACGCTGGTGGAAAGGGGAGAGCAGAAATTCTTCGCTTGCATATTCGAATTTGATAGCACTTTTAATTCGAGCAGAATTCTAGAGGTGATTAGAAGCCGAAAGGGTATGCTCCCGACTTTCAGTGTTCCCAAATCCGATTCAAGGAATTCTGAGCTGAAGAAAGAAATGTCGAATTGACTAATCTAGAAACGTACGTTCTCAAATAACCTTTGCACTTGATTTTTTATGTTTTTTCCCCCATACTTTTGTGAGTTAGTTTAGGCAAACACTATCTGAGAGAGATCTTTAAGTATTAGAAATAGCTGAAGAAATTTCTTTCTTTAGCTGCTATTTCTAATGAGTTCAGTATGTGGCAAAGTAATTTATTTTACTAAGCCCTTATATATAATGTAATATTTTGAATTCGCCTATAATGGTCCCTTTACATACTGAATACTTGGTGAAATTGATTAATAATTAATTAATTTTACCCTCAATTGTTGAAATATATATATATATATATATATATATATATATATATGATTTAAATTTAAAGTAGTATGGGGGAAAATTGAATATCAATTTGATTCATATCAATTTAAAACCAGTGGTTTAGCATGTAATATATATATATATATATATATATATATATATATATATATATGAGTCGCCATGATAGATCGTTAGCCACTACACACATTTTTTTGTCTCGTTGTTTTTTTCTGTGTCCCTTTCTGTAGTAGAGCATAGGCCCGAAACGTAAAAGACTTTTTCAATTCCTGAGCATTATACTAATACATCTGTTTGTTTTGTATACCAACTGTCTTCATCTTTTGTCTTTTTCGTAAACTCTCCCTATATATATATATATATATATATATATATGAAGCACGATTTATTCGTGATCATAGGCGTTCTAAAACCGAGCCGAGGTACTACTGTAATCAGAAATGAATATCTATGTTGCTATGCTATATCACAAACTACTTAATTAATAATGTCTTCAAATACATATGCATTCTCCTTTGGTCTACCAACTTACCAATTATCCTATTCAGTAACCCGCCTCACTTACATTTTACGGTTTAATTTATCTAAACAGCATAACCATCTCCAAGATATTGCACACTAAACTATTCCTTAAATAATTCTTCCTCTTAGCATTAAATGTCTTGCATGTAACTGTTTCTACAGACTTTGACCAGTGTGTCAATAAAAGAAGCTGAATATCAACTGAGTATGAACATATTCATGGAGTACAAAAGTACAAACTATTGAAACATTCCTTCTAATTCCTCCGTCTATTCCACGCATACTGTTACCCATTACATGCGTGAATTACAATCCTATTCGAAAATTAGCATAAAATGCTACATGTAACGGTAGCATTTTATGCTAATTTTTGAATATATACGTATGTTCAGTTATGTGCTTTATGCTATTATTTAACTGTAAAAGTACAAGAAAGAAACCCTCTTCATAAAATCTCACATTTCTTTTCTTATATAGAATTACCGCACACATTGTAAATATAGTTTTTCTCATTTAAATATCATATAATGCATGAATTATATTGTATTATATAGAAGAGGTTAAACGTCTGATTTATCCAGGCAATTCTTTGTTTTCTAAATAACAAGCAGAATAGCTTACACAAATCTAGGTCGAGTGAAATCTTTTTCTATGTCGCCAATGGCAAAAGCATGTAATACTTCTGTCAACAACAAAGGCTTTCATTATTTGTAGGTTCATTTTCCATGTCATGTACTCAGTGACTTCATGTAAAACTATATACTACATATAAACTTAATTGCTGCCCTGTGGATCTCTTACCATACAATTGTCAACAGGTTGAGTGCCATGCGTTAATCGTTTTCGTGCAGTCCCTCACTCCATCTCAAATAACCAAGTTAATGCGTGGTATTTCTAATTCTTAAACATTATCCCAGCAAAACAAAAAGTAATTTTCAAATTTCCAGTAACATCTTAAGGAGATGCACATTTTCCTATTTCTTCGAAAACAAAACATTATTGGTCCATAAACAGTAAGTAATGTATTCCAAACAAGAAATATTTTCTTAAATTGATTTTTCGTTCGTATGTCTTAAGTGATACGCATGCCATAGAGACACATGAATTCGAACTAGTGAGGGAGTGAATATGAGGTTTTTTGCCCTGCAAGAGATGGTTGTCATATCTTTCTCATTTGTGCCAACGTATTAAGAATTAAAGAACATGTTACATAAACCACTCATAACAATATTCCTATGAAACAAGCAGAATTCCTGTCTCTGATAAATCTGCTCGGTCAGGATTTCCTCGAGGTATTAGAAGGAATATTTCAATATTTTGTAATTTCGTACTCAGTTGATATTCAGTTTTTTTTTTGACACTGGCCAAAGTCTGTAGAAACAGTTACACCCAAGAAATGTAATGGTAAGAGGAAGAATGATTTAAAGAATAGTTTGGTGTGCAATATCTTGGAGATGGTTATGTTGTTTAGATAAATTAAACGTAAGATGTACGCGAGGCGAGTTCGCTGAACAACATGTTCAGTAAATTGGTAGACCAGAGGAAAATGCATATGTATTTGAATACGTTATTAAGCAGTGTGTGAGATAGCATAACACCAGAGATATTCTTTTCAGATTACAGTAGTACCTCAGTTTTAGAACGCCTATGATCACGAATAAATCGTGCTTAATATATATATATATATAATATATATATATATATATATATATATATATAATATATATATATATATATATATATATATATATATATTCTCAAAGAAATCCTTCTCTACCAAATTGTCAAGCTTATATATGTCAGCAGAATTTTTTCAATATAATTACCTTTTCCCTGCGCAATACTGTTCAGCCGGTGGTGCCCTATCAAGCTCTGATCTATATACGTTCCTCATAAAACCTCTACAGCGATCTAATTTAACAGCTAGGTAATTACTGTCAGATTCTTTATAAATTGGCAGAATCGTTAGAGCATCGAACAGAACGCATTAGTCTTTACGTCCTTGACTATGGATTTTTTGCTTTTCCAAGATCGCCAGTCCTATTGTGGGTTAAATGGGTAAACTCCTGCCATCGTATTTCATGCATTGTGCCTACATAAGAGACAGTTATTTGCTGAGGCGTTTAAGAGTATTATAACTTATCACTTATTTTTCATGCCTTTTCTACATGGCGTCCAACACTTCGATGTGTCTGTTTGAAACAAATGTAAGATTTGGAATTAAATGAAACATTTGTTGGTCCCAACCAAACAGCATTTAAAGCTCTTCTTTAATCAGTGTCTTAAAAATAACTCGTTGCCCACAGGCAATCGCTCATTTGCTTTCATTCTACGTATAATTTCCTTTCAGCCTGCGTATGACAAATTAGCACTAAACACAATATTGACTAAAGTTGTCTATTTATCTTCTAACAAGAAAATAGAACATGAGCCTTTTCTTTCAAAAAACGAAAAGGTTATCGATTTGGATGTATCACTTCTTTCTTAATCTAAGTTTTTCACTGCAAAACCGAAGATGCTTGTGTATTGATGCGTATGTAGTTATCTCAATGTGTGTGTTTATTATTCGTATCGCATGTCAAAACACACTTGCAACTGCGTAGAATTTTAAATGTAACTATAAAACTTTAGCGAATTTGTCATATTCAGAGAGAAAAAAAATAACATTCTTTTAAATTCCAGCGTGTGCCATATATAGCCAAGGGACATACGTCCTAAAAGTGATGCACCGACGTGAAGATGAATTGATGTCTTTTAGGCTTATAGCTTAATATTTCCCCGACATATGTGATATCAATTTGTGTAGTTGAGCCGAATCTTTGAATGAGAAAATCCTACTGATTAACTAGGCTTGATAGGCCTCAGGCTGGTAAATTTAAACATTAAGAGCATAGATGGCAGCTGAAATAAAACTAGAAGTAAATTTCGTTTCATTAGTGGGATTCATGGGAGAAAAGTATAGAAAGACAAACTAACAGATGCTTAACAATATACTTTACCATTTTTTTTATATAAATCTTTCAACAAGCAGGACATTAGAACTTTTAAATGTTATTCTCTATTTTATTTATTTATTTATATATTTTGTACATCTTTGTCAAGAGAAGAAAATTTCGCTTTCACTTAATTGTATGTTTTACAATAGCCTTGTGAAAGTAAAGACACAGAAGGAAAAAATAAAATAAATTTTAGAAAATAGACATCGAAAATACTGAAGATAACTTTATAGCTTGCGGCAAAGTTGTGAGAACATTATCCATTTCCACGTTATTTTATTTATATTTTTTTATTCAACCACCAGAAACCAAATCCATGTTAGCGAAATAATAGCAATAATTAGATAGCAACGCAGTAAGAATACGAAGAGAAAGTTTTGATTCGCTTTTTAGAATAGCTTTTGTATGCAACCGAAGGCATTTACGGAAGACTGCTATTCAAGGTCAGTCAATTCGCCTCTCTGTGAGATCAACCAGTAATGGTTAGATTGTGAAAGTCTCTAGGCGAGAAAGTGGTTAGATATGGATCGTGTTGATGATGTGGTTCTTTATCTTTCACTTTAGTTGTTTGTTTATCGGGGCATGCCTTCCTCTGAAACGATGGATGTAAAGTGTTGCTAATGCATTAAGTGTCAATGTAATGACCGCAACTGTAATGGCCGCTGCTGAAACAGCAATAGAAAGGTGGGGACAAGAATAGATAACAACGATTCCATTAGATATTGACGTGGCGGCTTTCTTTCTCTCTTGAGAAAATGAGCGAAGAATTTTCTAATTCAGTCTTCACTGTTCTGTTACTTTCTATATTTAAAAACGTGGGGAAATAAAGAGAAAGATTCGATAGTGTTAGTTTATATAACATGGTTTTAGAAAAGAAGTTTCGGTTAACTAACTTAACTCAGTTTAAGGTGCAAGTAAGATATATTATTCTCTTCGTTCGTGGCTATTATATGTTTAGAAGAATGAACTAGAAATGTTCGCCTTCCATCAGATGTGTTCCCGAATGGCTATGTGTGTATTTCTCTCTCAATACGTGTCCAAGTGTCCTTGTTCTAACATTCATAGACGAATGAAAATTTATCAATATCGTAATACTAGCAGTATCGCCCGGCGTTGCTCGTGATTTTTTCGACCCTTTAGAATTGGAAGTTTTGAAAAGTAAAACTTTTGCATTATGTCGCTTGTTATTCTCTTTAAGTGAACATTTTTCTGGTTGAAAGGCACCGAAAAATAGCGACACAGCAGTCAAAAAATCGTAAAAAATAGGGATTTTCATGGGAAAAAGCACCTGATTGATGTAAATAACTTTTGGTCTTAACATGGTCTTATTTCAATTTTATCTTCTACGGAATAAAGAGCAAGCCGTCTTCTATCACACTCTCAATTTCGGTCCACACATGCCGCAGGGTCTCGGAGGAGATAGTGTTAGTTGAAGGTTACCAAACCTGCGACACACAGACAACTTCAGCTGTATATATATATATAGATAAACAACGCTTGTTGATATGCTATGTCTATATACAACAAAATGTTATAAAAATGAGACGTAATACAATTATGTAGGTAATACATTTGAATAAATATTCCTTATAATATCGTATTTCAGCTATATGTTATAAAAAAAGTTCCAGCTCGTCACGGATAAACCTAGTCGGGGTATTTATGAAAATTTTATATTGATATAAAAGATAACTAAGACTTCAAATGGAAGAGGAATAAATAACAATAGACTAACAATAACATTATTGGTATAGGATCTCATATCTGCAATATAATGGTATTTTATCCTTTACTTAATTTCGATACAAAAAGCTTTCTAACAGGATATTTCCCAGCCGTTTTATTGTTTTCTTAGGCAATCTCTCTCTCTCTGTCCTTCAGTCTCTCTTTCCCTTTCTCTCTCTCTCTCTCTCTCTCTCTCCTCTCTCTCTCTCTCTCTCTATATATATATATATATATATATATATATATATATATATATATATATATATATATGCATATATAGGTACTCAACGTCACTAAACGTAAACAATATGAAATACGAAGACAAACTTTTTATGCGAATAACTAGAGAAACAAATGTAAAACAAAACAAGTAACTTAAAGAACGACCCATCATCGATTGTCGGCTGCTTATCCTCTCCACATTTCGAGTAATTCACATACACACACACACATATATATATGTTTGTATATATATATATATATATATATATATATATATATTATATATATATATATATATATAAATACGTACTTATATATATATAATATATATATAATATATATATATATATATATATATACATATATATATATATATGAATATATATATTATATATATGTATATATATATATATATATATATATATATATATATATATATATATATATATATATATATATATATATCCACTGTAGTCTTATCTCTAATGATACAACAATATGTCCGTTTCATTCATGAGTACGTTTCGAAATGAAGATCCATTTGCTAATCTTACACTGCTTATTTCTTTCTTTTCATAATCTCCTATAATTCCGTTCATCCTGAAGGTGTCTGGCCCAATTGTTAAGATTTCGTATTCACGATCCGCACAATATCATGCTTTCTATTCCGGGGCTGGGTGGTGAGTTGTGTTCTTGAGGAAAGGACTTCATTTCACATTCATCTACCCCATTCAGCCGTATATTATTAACCCTGCAACTGTTTGATGTTGGGAAAGGGTACGTTGTGAGTTCAATCCCTTCTACGAGAACAAGGACCGTGCATCCAGTCCTATGATCCTAGAACTGTAGTACATTTGATAGAAAAGCACGGTATACTAGATGTAACAATCTTATTTAGTTAGCAAAACCTTCCATAATGGAACTCTCTACTGAACTACATATTGCTTTTCATGTGATATATACTCTTTTACTCTTTTACTTGTTTTAGTCATTTGACTGCGGCCGTGCTGGAGCACCGCCTTTAGTCAACCAAATTGACTCCAGGACTTATTCTTTGTAAGCCTAGTACTTATTCTATCGGACACTTTTGCCGAACCGCTAAGTTACGGTTGTTAAGCGATGTTGGGGGCACAAAAACAGACACAGAAACATACATACACACATACGCATATATATATATATATGTACATATATACGACGGGCTTCTTTTCAGTTTCCGTCTACCAAATCCTCTCGCAAGGCTTTGGTCGACCCGAGGCTATAGTAGAAGACACTTGCCCAATGTACCATGCAGTAGGAATGGACCCGGAACCATGTGGCTGGTAAGCAAGCTACTTACCACACAGCCACTCCTACGCCTAATGCTAACCTCACCTAAATCTTGCTGATTCGTTTCAATAGTTTTATATCCTTGTATGTTGGATATATAATACAACGAAGCAGAGGGGACAGAAAGAATTTATATGACGCACTACTATTACTATTACACGAGACTCAACGCTCTTAGCCACGTCTCGCAGTGAACTGCTTACCAACCCAAAACTTTGACGACTCGACAGTTGTCTAGTTAATAGAAATATCTCAGTTCACTTTTAGTCATATGAATGAAATAAAAAAATGCGCCCTTTTAAAGCCTAGCCAAGCTCATGGGCCCAGTTTCCCGGTTTCTATGGCGTATGTGCTCCCTGCTGGACGGGACGTCAGTCCATCGCAGTGTTACTCATTTTTGCCAGCTGAGTGGACTGGAGCAACGTGAAATATAGTGTTTTGCTCAAGAACACAACGCGTCGTCCGGTCCAGGAATCGAAACCACAATCTTACGATCATGATGCTGACACCCTAACCACTAAGCCACGCGCTTCCACTTAGGCATATGAGGATGGTCGTAATCCTTTCACATAAAATAGGTTTTCCTGTGGAATTTTCACACTGCTGAAACATGTATGTTGATTAAATCGGCTGCTTTTACAAAGACCTACATTCATTGGTAACACCATTATTTGAAGTAAAGTTAAATCATCCCATTGAAATTATTTTCCTCGCTACTGCCTTTACATCTTAACTCCACTACACCAGACTGAGATTTTGTCACTTAATAGTCTAGATTTATGGAACATTTTCAATTCACAAAATTACATATATGTGTGTGACACTACCGCATATGCTGCAAAACATCTGTGAGGTAATTCTATAGCGAATTTCAGTTGTCCATTACCAATATCGCCTTATGCTTTCTATTTTTGTATATAGTTATCGCTTCACTTTCTTTCCAATTAAGCATCGCACGCTTCAGTAGCTTGTTCTAATAATACCGGAACATGCAGCAAGATGTACAAGTACGTATTCAATTACGAATCGACTCCAGCGACATCGTCTTTATTTCCTGAAAGTTTTAATCAGATTATTTTATCGCAGTTCTTTATCCTTCCTTCCCTGTAGATTTAAACAACCATAGAGGCGGATTCTTGTGTTCAATGTATATATATATATATCAGCTAAAGCATTCGAAATTCTCCGACATAATACTTAACAGGTGAAATTAGTACGCACTGCGCTCCTTCGAACTATTTCGGCCAATTATATTCTGGTCATTCACCGTCTTTGGGTATAAAATTCTAAATAATGAAGTACTGGAAAAACTGTTATAAACTTTAGTTACAGAGTTAAAATACTGAGATTTTCATTGACACGATATTTTGTTTTTGAAATAATGGTTTCTAGTTTAGGCGCACAAGGCCGGCAATTCTGAGCGAGAAGAGATTTAGACAATACCATCAATCCAACTACTTAAGCGGCACTATATTTTATTGACCCTCGAGGAATGAAAGATGAGGTTGATGTCGGTGTGATTTGTATTCACTGTGTAAGATAAAAAGAGATGGAATAAATGTTGCAAGGCTGTTTTTACTGCACTTTAACGATTTTGCCATGAATTTGTTTTTAATCAAACACAAAGCCAGATTTTAAGAATCGATGGGGGTTATTCTGCACCATCAAAATCATACTTGACTGGTACTTTGTTTATTTTGTCGACCCCCGCACAAAAATTAACGTAAAAATTTGAATTCAAAGCCTAAACAGCCGGAAGAAATAGCGCAATGGATTTCTTTTCTTCACTTTTTATACGGTCTCACTTTCCTGCTAGCTAAACGGATTTTGCTGCTGAAATTATGATTCGTTTTTGACAGCACACATTAATCTCATTACGAATATCACTTTAACCATTCGTCACAACGCAGACAGATGTAGCTAAGGAAAAACATTAAATATTTTGGGTAGTGCTAACCTTGACTACACATTTGATTGAAATAGCGTTAATTCTAAGCTTCAGGTTTAGAATTTTCATGCAATATTTTCACCACCTTACTGTAGGAGTGCTAAAGTAACTAATGTTTATTTTGCGATGAGCATGTGATACCTGACAAATTGCAATCGTGCTGTGTTGCTTTGAATGGTTCGAAGGAGGAAGCTGCTTATCACGCGGAAAAGTAACGAATGCCCTGTTCTTATAAATTGATGTAAAATACGAACAAAAAAGAAATAAAAACAGAAAATAATTAATGAATTTCATCCTTTTTTTATATGGCGTCAAATTTAATACCCCGGTTTCAATGAAGTAATCAAAGACGGAAGACTTGCAAGTCCCATAGGAGTAATAAAGGAAAAAAAAACATTTCAGTTTTTACCACAACCTCGCTTTTGTGTATAGAAATATAATATTGACATAAAAAATCCATTGCAACCGTTATAGTGAATAAGCTGACTCACAAGTGCTTCACATGTATAACAAGCAAGAGAAAACAAAGTCACACATTCATGCATGCTAACGAATGAAAAGACACTATGTTGTGCTCGAATTACCAATGTTGTATTTCCTTGTTTTTCTCTTTTAATTTCAATCACCCTCAGTTGCCTTACTCTTTCACGGCTTCTTTTTTATTCATAAGTTTGCTATGGCCGTTTTGGTTTCTCACATATGTATTTTTATTATTATATTCATCAGTGCCATTATCATTATTGCTATTATTATTTTCATTATTATTTAAAAACTGTTTTTAGCAATTCTACATGCCTGGACATTAATTTCAACATGGCTTCCTGAACAATATTTGCTGAAGCATCGTTGTCATTTATAAAATTTAAAAAGCAAATTTCCCTTAAAACCAATTTGATGTTCCTTTTGGTTACACAAGGCTTACTCTATTCGTTGAAGCACTCTTAACATTAGTCATTCGTTTTTGTAGTAGAACGAATTTTGGGGAAAAAAGAATTTCAAACGCATAATTATTTTTTCCAAATTACATTGTATTTATGCATGTTTATTTATATTTGATTATTAGCCTATTTGGGTACTGATGTTTTAGATGGTTTAGCAGTTGATACAAGGGATTCAGAAAATCATCGTTGGTGGGATTTGAACTTTCAATGCATTTCACTCTCCATGCAAACGTTTCTAATACACGTTTGATTTGACATCAAAAAAAATAATGCTTTATTGCACACTAATGTACAAACCAAAGGAAATTGAAAGAAGCAATGTTAAATTATGAGACACAAAAGGGGTAATCCACAGGTAAGAAGCAACAGGGTAATGCAACTCAAATTATCACAAGACCCTACTCCTTCTTCATCCATTCTTGTAAAACGAGGTGTAAACAAAATTGCTCGTGATCATTTTTGGTGGAGTCATAACAGACACTCCAACATATTTTTAATACCCTACTTTTATGTGGTGTGAATGTATTAAGGCAGACTTCATTAAAATTTTAAATTTGTAAGTATCCTTTAGCAGATAAGATGAATTTTGACTATAAGTATGCATGACGTAATCCGGGGTGGCTATATAATGTTTTGCTACGATTTCTTCTGATTAGGGCAGTGTAAAAGCTAAACCATGGGGCCACATGCTTTAATGTATTTCAAGGGCACATGATACTACATAGGTAACTGCAAATATAACTTTTCAGATATTGCAATCATTATCAATGTTTACACAGTAAAGTTTCTTAATTTTGTAAGAATTCGGCTGTAATTTCATTGACATATTTGTCATGATAATCTTTAGACAATAAACATACATTTCGATTTTGATCTTTAAAACGTTCACCTGGGTTTTTCGTACCTCCTCTCTTCCATGTCTTTGCAGTAGTCTATTATTCGTCTCTAGCCACCATAAGTTCACCATTGCAACAGATGTTGTATTTCTTTTGTTTGTGGGGCTTCATCATTATCTGCTTCTGATATCGAATGTGAGGCGTTTTATTCGATTAATTGTTTTACGCTTCCGATTGGTTGATGCTATTGAAATTGAATCATCGGAGAGCAACTAGTTGTGTTTGTAGTTCTGATGCTATTTAATCGTTAACGCCTTCACTTTTTTTCAGATCCGCGTGTTGATTTACTCTCAAATGGCTTTTGAACACACAAGTATATTAAATGAACTTGCGACAGAATAGTCTTCATCCAACATCTCGTTACTTTCTGTCTGCATGACGACGGTCAGAAATTCAGAATAGTCATGAGGCAATTCAGAGTAACAATGTATCTCACGTATATGGTTACATCATTTAAACATCTATCGCTTCTCCTCACATTCACATATACACCACTCTGTTATATATTTGTGTATATATTTGTGTCCGATAGTGTTCTACACTTGATCCTTTGATATTTTGCCTCGCATTACGTCTTGAAGTCAAAGCATCCTAAGATTTCCCAAGTGTATTTATATATTGCCACCTATCGGCCTGGGCTACAGTCAGTTCATTTGGGAAGGATCACAGAAGTTTCCTTCTTATTGTATGATAAAATATTTCTTTTATATGTGCAGTTTTGATGGCGAATTAATCGGGTAAAGGGACAAAACAATGCTGGGTATATTTTCTAATTGTGAATTTCCTCCTATGTAGTAATGCATGGAAATTTACGTAATATAAACTTTTAATCTTTTACTTGTTTCTGTCATTTGACTGTCGCCATGCTGGAGTACCGTCTTTAATCGAGCAAATCGACCCCGGGACTTATTATTTGTAAGCCTAGTACTTATGCTATCGATCTCTTTTGCCGAACCGCTAAGTTACGGGGAACGTAAAAACACCAGCATCGGTTGTCAAGCGATGTTGGTGGGACAAACTCAGACACACAAACGTATATACACGCACATATATGCATATATACGACGTGCTTCATTCAGTTTCCGTCTACAAAATCCACTCACAAGGCTTTGGTCGGCCCAAGCCTATAGTAGACACTTGCCCAAGGTGCCACTCAGTGGGAATTAACCCAGAGTCATGTGGTTAGTAAGCAAGCTACTTACCACACAGCCACTCCTGTGCAGTTTTGATGGCGAGTCAATCGAGTAAAGGGAGAAAACAATGCTGAGTATATTTTCTAAGTGTAAACTTCCTCCTATGTGGTAATACATGGAAATTTATGTAATGAAGATGATACATCTATTAGAAAGTGAATTTATAAAAGTTTTATCAATGTTGCACCAAGAATATGCCCAATATTGAGTTTTCATTTGAAGTACATGTATCTCGGTGAAAACTATTTTTGTTCACGTACATATTAGTTTCAATTCATTGTACAGGTTTTTATTTCTCTTTCAAGCACAGTACCTTTACTAATCATGATCTTTTGAGTCGAAAGAAAGGAAGGCAATCTAAAAACTTTTCAGAAATTAAACTGAATTTTTCTGTTGGTTTCTTAATGAATATACGCAAAAGTACATATTAAAATAAAAATAATAATTCGTAAAATATCAACGAAACGTGATTCAAATACGGAAAAGATGTGTCAGCGAACCTTGACATGAGAATAACATCGCCTTTGTCGACATCATCATCGTCGTCGTCGTAGTAATAGTTAGACGTCGGCGTCGTCATCATCGTCGTCATCATTATCATTATCCTCACCTTCATCAATAGCAACCACAAAAACAAAAATTAATTAAATAGAAGAGCTAAAGAAAAATTAAAGAGAAGCAGCAGTAAGATCCCTTGCAGACATTCTACTTAATTCTTTAAAATATCAATTGGTTTGTGATTAAATAAAGATATTAGCAGACGATTTTGAAGAAGATAAGTGGTTCGAAACATTCAAATGAGGTCAACTTGCGTCTGATGCAATGTAAGCATTTACGTATGTAAATTGGGTTGTTGTTTTCTTTTTATTTACAGTTAAATATAAGAGTTACGGATATACCTACATACATAAACACATTCACAAAAATATTGATGCAAACTAGCGCGCACATATATCCATTCCCCCCACACATACGCATATGTCCACACACATATGTATATATATATATATATATATTATATATATATATATACAAATATATGTATACGTACATATATATATATATATATATATATAATATATATATATATATATATGTATACATATATATATATATACAAATATATGTATACGTACATATATATATATATATATAAATACATATATATAAATATATTTACACACAGACACACACACATAGGCACATGCACACAGACACACACACACATATGTTTAGCAAATAAAAGAGTGATTAAAGATCCGAGGGCATATTTCAAAAGGTGTCTGTGAGAAAATGAAACCTCTCTGATTAAATTCACCTGTGATATATATATAGATATCCACGTAATGTGTAGTTTAAGACATAGTTTCTAATCCTGTTTGTAGGTCCAAGGTATCGCCAAGAAGTAATGTTGGTATCGTTTTACAGCGCATCACTGAGAATGCAAAGACTTAATGGCTATTCATACATTATCACACTTCTACCTGCACGTGTGTGTGTGTGTGTGTGTGTGGGTGGGTGGATGTATGTGTCGGGTGGGGTGGGGGTTCATCATTCAGTCGAAAACCTACATGCTAATAGACAAAAGGTGTATAAAGAGCCGAACAACAAGCTGGTTTAACTGATGATGGTAAAGGAAATTGCCGAAACTGATACGTCAATCTTAAGAATTCTCGGTCGGTATTTTTCGGACAATTATGGTCCCTGTTAGTGTATATCACTTAGAGCAGATTAGTTCTTATTTCTAGCAATATAGATGTTTTTAACACCGTAGTCACGTTTAGGGACAATTACAGTTACCCTTTTTGGTGGAACATTGAACGCTGCTGTTTACATTAATTTTATATATTTAAAATGTGTGTGTGTGTGTGTGTGTGTATTTATAAACGACATTTACGTTACTTAAAATATGTTTATGATACATTTCAGATCCTGAAGGCAAATTCACTGCAGTGGCTATAGAGAAAAAATTCTCCGTTATGGCAAAAGATGTAAAAATACCATACTTGCTTTGTGTTGCCCCAGATTCCCAGATGCGATTCTAGCTATTTATTTTCATCAATGAGAAATATCAAATATCAAAGTGAGGTAACTCCGAGCTGATTTTCAAGCTGTAGCTTTAGCTAAAACATAACCAACATCATTGACTGTGTAGTACTATTACACCACCAGGTCGGGCGAAATTTAGCAACATTAGCCCCGAGCAGTGTTTAGGCATAAGCGAAATTTAGGTTAGTTAAAATAAGCTTCAATTAAATTTCACATGGTGATTTATACCTCTTACCATAAGAGAGAATTATTTCCTCCACGGTAGCACTGGTGAATTTGCCTTTAGAATTTGAAATTGTATTCCTGTATGTAGGTATGCAGGCATGTAGGTATACATCTATGTTTGCCTTCTTGTATATCTGTAAATATGCATTTATGTACGTGTATATTTATATGAATATATCGCTAACCACTACTCATTCTTTATTTTATCTCCTTGTTTCTTTCTGTGTTCCTTTCTGTGGAAGACCGTAGGCTCGAAACGTTAACGACTTTTTCAATTCCCGAGCGTTATACTAATACATCTGTTTGTTGTCTCCACCACCTGTCTTCGTCTTTTGTTGTTTTTTTGTGAATTCTCCCTATATAAATAAATAAATAAATATATATATATACATATATATATACATATATGTACATATTTTCTCTATCACACACATGTATATTCATGTGTGTACATATGTGTATATATATCTATATATACATATACATGTATCTATATGTGTGCGCATATGTTTTACATAGTCACATACGTTATGTATGTGTGCATGTGTATGTATATATGCTTAAACTGAACCGGAAAAGTTTGAAGACTATTTTGTGCTATCGATATGATCGATCGCGAGACATTTTAGTATCGAACTTGAATCCAACAATTATTTTTCACAGTAATCCTTTAAAATTGTACATTTAGTTTCGATTGAGAGGTCGCGAGTTGGAAGGTGAGAGTAGAATTTAATTTGTAATCCCGCGCATGGAGATAGAGAGAGACCGATATTTTCGATGCAAGGAATATTTAAAAGCTTTGGACGTTGTTTCGAGTAAATTTAAACTCTGGAATAAATCCAAATTGGTAGCAACAAAGGATTTATAGACATGAAGTTAAGATAATATCAAATTGATTTTGGTCTTCTATTAGGAACAAAATTACCGTATTGCCCCTTAAAACTATCCGTAGATTAAACTTTCCAACGAAATACCTATTTAAGTTGCTCATTTGACGACAATCTACATTTTAAGCTAATTCAATTAAGGAACTCTCTGTAATTTTGTCTCAAATTTCGGATTTAAAATATTGCCAGAACTGCTTTACGTATCTAGTATACTCCACTACAATTCTGATCTAACATTCTTAATTATTTCTACATTAGCTGGTTAAATGACATTTTTATCTTAGACTAGCAGTATCGCCCGGCGTTGCTCGGGTTTGTAAGGGAAATAACTATATAAGCATTTTTAGAGAGTTACTTCCTTTATAGATGCCAATTCGGGCTTTCTTAGCCATTTCTGTTTTGGTGTCTTCAAGCCATGAAGTCGTTGTTCTAAAAGAACGCTGGTCTCCTTGACAACACTTTACGACGTTGATTTCCTTACACTCCCTTCCCCACAGCTTCACGAGGGAGGGAAGAAGGGGGAGAAGCAAACAGGTGCAGATGTGAGAGTGGACGCCAACTCCGCCGCCATCGACACACGAAAAATTATGCATTAAAATGGAACAAAAAATGATGTTAAATTATTTTTAAAATCGTAGACTCATCGTAGACGCGCGCTAATAGCCAGACGGGCTTGATATGAATCACGACTATAAGATACCCGAATTTGGTTAAACTGCACCGCAAAATATGGGAGTAGTTAGGAATCTAAATCGTAGGAGACAGACACTCACACAACTACAGTTTTATATATAGAGATTATTTTAAAAGATTTTGAATCTTTCACTACGTTTACACATTTAGCCTGGTGTACAATTTCTACCACCGAAATGAGGCCCACCTGTTTTGGGAGAATGGTTCGGTCCTCCAAATAGAGAATGTCGAACACATTTGATCGTATCATCTACAGTTCATAACGTATGAAAAGATTCTCTGCTGTACTTAGGTGACCTCTAAAATATTTTATGAGTATTTTGACGTTACACAATTTAATTCTTGCTTTGCTAATTGTTTTCTAAAGATAATAGAATACCACCAGTTCTATCATTCATGATTGTTAATTGACTTATATACGGTTAATTTAAGCGCACGAATGCACGTGGATCTATGACTTTCTTGGTTGCTTGCGCGATAACATAGGGCGCCAAGTTTCTTCTTGAATAAACAAATAATACTCATTGTGAAAAGATACACTCATTAGCTTCGTGATTAGCACTGATCAAGAAGGGTAAGTAAAACAAACGCGCAATGTTAATTATTTTTAAATACTTTAAAAGAAAACTTGTGAAATGCAGTGTCGAGTAGTTCTGAGCTTCTTAGTGGAAAAGCAACTCCGGGTTGTTTTCGATCTGGCTAGACCTTCTTTATGATGTATACTTTTTACCAGTGTTGCCTTATACATATAACGCCACAGATATACAGATTCCTGAGTTCTAACCCTTCTATTTCCTTATCAGATTTGATCCATGCAGTGATGAGTTTTCACTGAAATTCCATGATTCAAGACAAAACGCGTGTCATTGGCATCAACATTTAGTTTGTTAGAATATTTATCTTCCGGTATATAGATTAATGCTTCGAAAATAAATCTTAAGACATTCATAAACTTCTTTTTCCAAAGATATCATACATTAAAACCGGTTCTTGACCTTGACTCACTAAACAGAAAACTTTATATCCTATAGAAAAAAGAAAAAACAAAGCAAAAAGGCAAACGTTGTAATGGTAAGTCTACGATTTTCATCACTGACATTTTAAAATAATGATATATTGTATCTTCAACTCTCTTCACACAACACAAATATACGTCCCAAAACGCAATCACACGCACACACGTATACCAAACTTAAAATGAAAATCTATGAAGAAAAAGAAGGTTTAAACTCATTCTGGTTAAGATATTTATTAAACATTAGCAATATAGGTAGAACAATATGATGTATAAGAAAGTTGATCAATTGAGAGAATTCAAAAGTTATTTGAAAGATTGACCGTTATGTAAACCTCCTCGACGAATGTGAAGACGCAGGCTTGAAAGCGGAGCATTTTCCAATCGAAGTTGGTTGTGTAGGGTTTGTTGGACACAGTGTGAGACGACTGTTGTTATCATTAGGCCTCACTCATCGTAAATTCAATACCACCATGACAGATATCCAATCTACAGTGGAGAAGGCTAGCCACTAGATGTGGTTAAAAAGAGACGATGAGCAATGGCTAGAAGAGTATTGAGCTTTATTTCATAACCAGTTGATCTAGCAATCGGGGCCTTATATCAGTGAGGGTGGCCGGTTCGCATTGATGTCGTCGAGATGTAGGCCACGAAACGACGCGCATTCTCTCCTGATGACCCCATACACTTGCTGGCTTCAGGTATGCGGAGATTTTGTATGGTAGCACTTGTATGTGAAAGTTGTTTGCAAGACTTCAACATTTAAAAACGAAAAGTTTCAACTAACAGGGCAAATCGCAATAATTCTCACTAAACATCCAATCTATTCATAAATATTTGGTTAACCAGATACTGCAGTATGTAGTAGGAATGAAATTATGAGTGATATTCCTATTAGAATCAAAAAGACTTTCAACTTAATTTTCTCTACGATACTCTATCCTTGTTTCTTTCTTCCAACAGGTATAATGAGCTGTCCCTGTTAAGTCCTTAGAAAAGAAGTCACACATTCTCTGGTGATTCAAAGTATAGTCAATGTGTAACAACTACCACTTAAAGAACATCAATGTCGACAAAAGTTATAAATATAGAATAATAAACAACGACGTTTTATGAACAGCCCGCACAGTTATTCCTAGATCATTCTCCGCTCAGGTCTATACGTAACAATGACAGGAAAACTGAAAAGGAAAGGTATATAAAAAATTTATAAAAATTCTCTTTTATCAGCTTTGGAGTTCACGTTATTTAATCAAATAATGGGTTGTCTGGAAAGTTCATTGTGTCTTTTAAGGGAAATTAAAAGACAAAACAAAATTATGCCATTAAATATTTATTCAACAACATATGAACCATTTTGTTGCTCAACCTTTCTCCATCTTTCCTTTGACTTAAAGATTCCGTTTTTCCAGAATTTCGGTGATTTTTTTTTTATGTACTCCAAAGAATGAAAATTGTACTACTGAAATCATTTTGCAAGGACCTGAATAAATGAAAATCTGAAGGAGCAATGTCTGGTGAACAT
>NC_042999.1:20937264-20942264 GCF_006345805.1 Octopus sinensis
AAACTCTGAGATAGTGTTTTCAAATAGCCAGATAACCGAAGAGATGGCGTCGTGGATTCCCACTTCGGCATCTGAAACTCAGAGTTTTATCTTGACTATCGAGTAATGTAACATATTATTTTATATATATACATATATATATATATATATAATATATATATATATATATATATATATATATATATTATATATATATATATATGTGTGTGTGTGTGTTTAAAACAAAAAGGGAGAAAATGCTTTGAGGTCTTTCTGGTGAACAAATGTAAGAAGATATTTACATTTTTATCTTTGTAAACTACCGGTTTCAATTGCTTTTAAAACACGATTTGGTCATATAAAATATCAGGAAATTTAAATTGAAGGAAATCGAATGAAACTTTCCTAAAATTACTTCTGGAAGTTCACATGCTTTTCCTACAAAAGCTATATGGTGCTGATTTACCCTTCAGATTTAACCTGTGCTATCCAGTAGTAATATTATACGTATTTCCATGTTCACGTTTGGCTATCTGTCGTGCGCAAACAGATAATAGAAAAGAATGGAGTCAGCAAGATGACATTCCTTCTGAATGTTGTTGGGTAGCTGTAACATCAGTAGTTGTCGCTGTTGGTCGTTAGAGAAGCGAACGGCGACCTTATCAAGAGGAGAAGCAGAAATTCAGTGAATGTACTAGAGATGCGTCTTGATGTGTGTGTCTAAGTAGTTGCATCTTTTGTGGGTAATTTAGCAAGGATTTCTTTGATGGTAGTTGTCTCTCTTTCTCTACCACAAGCATTTATACGTGGCTGCAATTTGACCCTGAATATTGATTTCTGTTGTTTCATTGACAAAGTGTTTTGTAACCGCTAAACTTATACAAATGGAACTTAGCATAGACTGATTTTTTCCTACAAGCACATGTGTCTACAGGTGTTCATGTGTTGTTTCTCTGCATCTTCGCACTTTAATTTGCGATCTATGCAATATCATTCGTCATCATAATTAGTGTTCTCTATATCGAGCGTTATGGTTTCCACATCCTGTGCTTGTAACTGTAGAGAGTAGATATTTAGATATACAATCGGTTATATATATATACTAGCAGTATCACCCGGCGTTGCTCGGGTTTGTAAAGAAAATAACTATATAAGCATTTTTAGAGAGTTATAGCAAAAAAATAGCAAAAAAATGCATTAAAAATGGAAAAAAAATTATGGTAATTTTTTTTTAATCGTTGACTCATCGTAGACATTTTTAGAGAGTGACTTCCCTTATATAATAGCGAAAAATGCATTAAAATGGAAAAAAATGATGGTATTTTTTTTTTAAATCGTAGACTCATCGTAGACGCGCGCTAATACCCAGAAGGGCTCGATATGGATCACGACTATAAGATACCGGGTTTTGGGTAAACTGCACCGCAAAATGTGGGAGTAGTTAGGAATCTGAATCGTAGGAGACAGACACACAACTTGACTTTTATATATAAAGATTTTTTATTTTGAACAGTTGCCCTTGTTTCAAACATTTTCTCTGGTCCTTCTATATAACACTAAAACAAATGCCACAATTTTCACCATTTTTTACTCCTAGTCCTTTTGTAATCCTTCAAACTTTGGCCATTACTAGTATTCTTTCATTCATTTGAGTTATCTCTTGCTTTTTATGAGGCTATGTATTGGGAATATTTTGTTCAACCTGGAATCCTTTTTACGTATCAGTGTGTTGTGAAATATGAAGTACACTTGATGTTTTGAGGAGTATTGTGACTGGAAATATATAGTAGGAATGCTTCAGTTCCGACTTATTTGTTTTGTTTGTCATATTTTCTGAATACTGAGTTACACTATTTATTAATGATGATGCGTAAATCTTGTCAAGTAATGTATCCTTCAATTCTCGTAGTTTTATGTCACGGATATTGCATTGGACTCAACTGTAGTAATCATTTTGGTTAGGTTATAAAATACATTTATTATAGCGTGACTCGAATGGCATAAATTAATTGGAATATATTGTTTGATAACTGTAGCAAAAGACCTTCTTGATTTGGTTACTGACATTTTTTTAATAACGATATTTAAAAAATTTGAGCTGGTTACGCTATAGTGAATTGAATACATGGTATTAATTCTATCGAGGGGTGTTTAAATTCTTTTCATTTTTCTTTCATCTCATTGAATGAATCAATCAGAGTAGTACCGTTTCCACGTTTCTGTGTACACTTGGAGAAAGAGTTTCCATATATAGTCTTAGGGACTATTGGCTTATCGTAATCTCTATGTGGCAAAGAGAGGGCGGTTTTCGTCTGCATGCAGTTCCAAATTTCGTCCGCGTGCAGTCCCAGAAAGTTGTCACTGAATATGCCGTATTCAATGCATTACTTAACTGCATGCTTGTATATGTATGTTGCATCATTCCGTAGCGTTCCATTCTATTAAATTCCCTTGACAAACATTGGTAAGAGCTAACCAATGTGGGGTGATATGTAACATTATATTGGTTGCGGAGAAAAATTCTAACCTCATAGACATATCTGCAGTGTTTAGTGTATGTTATTAGGGACGGCATTATCCTTAAATTTCTATCGGGATTAAACTAAAAATGCAGGAAGAAAAGCAATGATTGCTGTGAGATATTTCCTTCAAGGGTATTAAAATTTCTACTACAGTATTTCTGAATGCGACAACACAATGACATTTTCTTTGTTTTAATTATTAGCTAGCGCAGTAATATTTATCCTCATGACAATCATCGTAATTACCATTAGCAGAAACAGCAGTAGTGGCAGCAGCAGTAGAGCAACTGAGACGTCGTTGTGGTCGTCGTTTCTACATCATCATCATCCTCTCTTCGTCTTACTTTTCCCTTAATTTCATGTCTTCTACCCCCACCTCCTTCTCTCGACCTCCACCTATTTCTCTCCTCATCTCATTCTCTCCTCTCCTGCCTTCTTTTTCTCTCCTCCCACTCTACCCCGATCCTTATACCTTCCTCATCTTCGTCTTCATCATTATTTGTTGCCAGTAATGTCACAATCGCTGTCAACCTCATACCCTATTTTCCACCTACTCCTCCTCATTATCATCAATTCTTCATCAATAACGAATGTACCGAGAAGACAACAAATACACCAGGTTTGTAACTTTTAATTATTTTCCTGTATTTTGTTTCTCTTTTGGTGTTTGTCTTTTGATTTCAAAATATCAACTATTTTTTCTTTTAATTTTTTTTCAACACCTTATAAAATATTTCTTTCTAACAATTATATTTAATCACGAATTTAATGTGTTCACGTAGATTTTGTTTGCGCTACCTTTTGTTCGTGCCTTCTATCCATTTTATTAACTGAAGCTTTACTATTCATAATATTTCCTTGTTGCAAAACTTGACAATGTTGGTCTGAGAAATAAACGCTAATATAAATCCTCATTGTCATTCACGCGGCTGTATGATAATGGATATTCATTAGAGTCCTTAAGTCCGTACTCAGATTAGTGCAATGCATGTCTTCTCTTCTTTTGTTGTTTTATACAAATATCTTTTTCCTTCTCTCTCTTTCTTCCTCTAAATTCTTAATTTACAAAAGATTAAAATCATTCAAAAATGAGAAAATAATTATAAAAATAAAATTTCGTAATTATGTGTATTAAAAGCTAATGAATTATAAATCATTGCAAATTTTTTTTTCTAAATCGAAAAATATTATGCAAATGTTTATTTTTGTTTGTCTTTGTTACACAACATATATTAATGTATTGAAATCTAACCGAATAGGTAACAACAACATCAACAAATTTAACAAAAATGCCTATTAACTCATTAGTTATTAGTACAGCAATGGTATAATTGGTTCAAAAGAAATTATAGTCTGAATTAACAAAATGTAAAATCATAAATTTCCTGAGTAAAGTAGAAAAGAATCGTTGAGCTAAGGACAAAATTAAACAGAAGCATCAAAATATCATCAATTTTCTTTAGATCTATTCGAGTAGCAGTCGAAATATTGTATATGTTCAAGCCTCTTAGCATTTATAATACAAATGATATATTAAGGGAATTGAAGCCAACCGAAAGTTTTGGCGAAAAAAATGCACAGTTCTATATATTATTCATTCAGTATAGCCAAAATATAGCCAAAATCGAAAACCGTACATAGATACAGTATTATATATTTCTTTACTACCCACAAGGGGCTAAACACAGAGGTGACAAACAAGGACAGACAAACGGACTAAGTCGATTACATCGACCCCAGTGGGCAACTTGTACTTAATTTATTGAACCCGAAAGGATAAAAGGCAAAGTCGGCCTCGGCGGAATTTGAACTCAGAACGTAACCGCAGACGAAATACGGCTACGCATTTCGCCCGGCGTGCTAACGTTTCTAGAGACAGTATTATATGCTACGTCAACAGATTTGCATTTCCCCTGATATAGCCAGGAAGTGCAAATAAAGGAAGCGTACGAATTGTTTACATAATTATATGAGTTAGATTAATTCAACACCTTGTTCTTTAAATTTTGGAATAGAACAATAAGTAGTTAGATACTTAGAACTTACATTTAACAGATTGGATCTTTTCGCTTTGACCGGCAGATTTTTATAATAATTTCTGGCGGTGTCATGTGAAAATATCACCCATAATTATGACCTTAGTATCGATCTATTGCATTTCAATCTGTTTTAGGGTTAGGGTTAGAGTTATGGTTAGCGGTGGTGGAAGGGTATCTTGTTTTCTACAGAAATGTAAATAAACCCAATCTGTTTCTTAAACGAGGGACATTTTCATATGACACCGCCAGAAGATTTTACGGCAGAGAAAGTTTTCACCTCAATAGACGTCACTGATTCGTTGAAATTGCCGAAATTGAAGAAAATATCTTACAAATATCTTGCAAACGACAGAATTTTCTCAAGAAATCCAAGAGAAAAATATATTTTATATACACATTCTACCAGTATACAAAGTTTAAAAGTGTTTAGTTACATGGAAATTATTATAAAAATCTGTCG
>NC_042999.1:20949764-20957264 GCF_006345805.1 Octopus sinensis
CGTCGTATATATGTATGTATATATATATATATATATATATATATATATATATATATATTATATAATATATATATATAATATATATATATATATGTGTGTGTGTGTGTTGTGTGTGTGTGTGTGTGTGTGTGTGTGTGTGTGTGTGTGTGTGTGTGATTGTGTGCGGAGGCACAATGTCCCAGTGGTTAGGGCAGTGGACTCGCGGTTGTAGGATCGCTGTTTCGATTCCCAGACCAGGTTTGTGAGTGTTTATAGAATGAAAACACCTAAAAGCTCACGAGTCTCCGGCAGGGGGTGGGGATCCCTGCTGTACTCTTAAACCGCAACCTTCTCTCACTCTTTCCTCTGTTGGCCTGCTCACTTAGCCAGCGAGGTGGCGTCATTCGAAGGTTAAAACAATGCGAAGCGCATTATGACCAGCGAATTGTAGCAACATCTGATGGCCTGTTCGGTTACGTGGACACGTGATATATATGTATATATCTATATATATATATATAATATTATATATATATATATATATAATATATATATATATATAATATATATATATAAATACATATTTATGTGCGTGTGTCTTTCTATCTACGTCTGTCTTTCTATCTACGTCTGTCTTTCTTCTTCCTTCACCATCGCTTGACAACCGATATTGATGTCTCTGCGTCACCGAAAAGTAGCGGTTCTGCAAATGGCACCGATAGAATAAGTACTAGGATTACAAACGATAAATATTGGGGCCGAGTACTTCGACAACGATCACTTTAAGGTGGTGCTACATTAAGCATAAAACTGAATGATAGGCATTTTCAAATCAAAACTGGACCTCTTCCTGTCGAGAGTCCCAGATAAACCTACCTCACGAGATCAAGCTCCATTATTCACCAAGAGCCACATATTAGAGGAGGCTCTCAGTTACAACAGTGTCAAAAACGGCGGGACTCCAGCGCGGCCACAGCATTGAGCTAAAACTAAAAAAAGAAAAACAAAAACAAAAACAAAAGAAAAAATAAATACATATAGGGCCGTATATATGGGCTTGGAAATGGGTCTGTGGTAAGTAGCTTGTTTTCCAACCACATGGTTCCGGGTTCAGTCCCACTGCGTGGCAATTTGCGCAATTGTCTTCTACTATAGCCTCGGGCCGACCAAAGCCTTGTGAGTGGATTTGATAGACAGAAATTGAAAGAAGACCGTCGTATATATGTATGTATATATATATATATATATATATATATATATATATATATATTATATAATATATATATATAATATATATATATATATGTGTGTGTGTGTGTATGTGTGTGTGGTGTGTGTGTGTGTGTGTATGTGTGTATGTGTGTGTGTGTGTGTGTGGTGTGTGTGTGTGTGTTTGTGTGTGTCTTTGATTGTCCCCCCAACATCACTTGACAACAGATGCTGGTGTGTTTACGTCCCCGTAACTTAGTGTTTCGGCAAAACAGACCGAGAGAATAAATACTAGGCTTAAAAAGACTTGCTCGACTAAAGGCGGTGCTCCACCATGGCCGCAGTCAAATGACTGAAACAAGTAAAAGAGTGAAAGAGAGAGTAAACAGAGTATATACATATATAAATGTAAATATATATATATATATATATATATATATATATTATATATATATATATATATATATATAATATATACATATTAGGAAGGGCATCCAGCCGTAGAAACATTGCCAGATCAGACTGGGCCTGTTGCAGCCTTCTGGTTTCCCAGACCCCCAGTTGTACCGTCCAACCCATGCTAGCATGGAACGCGGACGCTAAACGTTGATGATGATGATGATGTTGATGATGATGATGATGATGATGATGATGATGATGATGATGATGATGATACAAACATAAATACATGCATACATACAGTATTAGCAGTGATAGAATATGGTGTATAAAATGCACGCGAGCACATAAGAAGCAACAGAGATTTCAGGTTCATTCATCGCATTTGCTGACTTCGTGAATGTTATATAATCCGTTATATAGAATAGAAATTAATTTGGTTTCGCTTAAAAGTTAAAATAAGCCGTAATGTTTGAATTTAAATTTATTAAAATAATTGCCCAGTGAGTGTCCATTTATAGATAGTGGTACGGCATGATGCATACATGTGTGTAATCTGTTTGATGTATATATTCGCATATTAATATATATATATATATATATATATATATATATATCCTTATGTATGCATGTATGTATTATGCACATATATGTAATATACCTGCGTGCGTGTAGATTTAGAAATATATGTATATATATTTGCATATATATATATATAGACCCACATGCATATGCATGCGCTTATATATGTATATGTATGCATACACGTTATATAGCTACTCACAAAGACGCATACACATACTTACCTGTATACATGTACATGTAAAGTATACACACTCACGCTAATATATATATATATATATATATATAATCTATGTATACATGCATATATGTTTTGTGTATATATATGCATATATATGCATCGATATATTTATGCATATATTTCAATATATACGCATATATATATACATATACATATATATATATATGTGTATGTATATATAGTTCGATGTGTATATGCATATGTATATGTGTTTGCTTGTACATGTGCATATATGTGTGTAACGTATGCATGCTTATATGCTGATATATATGTAAATGATAAATTCATCTCTCTTTACCGACATAAGCAGCCACATCTATATACGTATATGCAATAAGTGTGTTCCATTAGTAAGCAACCATTTTCACGCGATAAAGAAAGACATGAAATGCAATTAATTTCGTATAAAATTTATGACTAGCTTTATTCCCTGATGTATCTAGCTTTAAACACTGCCAGTAAATATGTACCAGTAATTTACTACCTAGGTATTTCAACTAGTTATCATCATAATCGACAATTCTTACTTATTATAGAATTTACTACCATTTCTCGTGACGGAAGCCGACGTAAATGAAACAATTTTATTCAAACTCGAATCCCCTATCCACATTTTGGTAGCTATTTAGCGTGCGAATCTTTGGACAATATCACTCACTCCTGCGTTCCTCTCATTAATGTAATAACCAGCAGTTAAGCAACGAGGTGACAAAATCGTTACGGCACTGTGCCAAATGCTTAACCACATTTCGTTCTTCTTTACGTTCTGAGTTCAAATTCCGCCAAGGACGATTTGCATTTTATCCATTCAGAGTTAATAAGAAAAATATCAGTTGAACACTGGGTTGATGTAATCGACTTAGTGGATCATTACTGTTTGGCTGAAAGTTTCCAATTTCTTTAATTTTTGTTCCAATTCATTTCAAATTTGGCGTATTGGTGTAGTTTTGTATAGTAACCATTGTCATGAAATCCATTGCCGACATAAATCAATAATGAAAGATTTAATAGCATTCAAAGTTTGCAAATTCTGGGTAATTTTAGCCAATGGAAAGAGACAAATATATAGATGCTTGTTTCCCTAGTAACAAACCAAACTGTTACCAAGTTACTTACCACGTGCTCATTTTATCGTTTATTAAATACTTAAAATACATGAGGTATGAGATGTGCTAAAAATAACAGTTAAATATGCCTTTAATCAACCACGATTTTTTTTTGGCTCAATCGTATGAATTTCTGTGTCTAGAATACAAATTCGCAAACGTTTTTTGAAAATTCTAAGAAATGAAAAAGTTATGAGGGGGGTATGTGGCAAGCATTAAACAGAGTTCTGCCAATATTTCATTTGTTTACGGTTGATAACACGTGCTTACAGGTACAAAATCACAGCTTCCAAATCCTGTTTTCTTACAGGGTAAAATTTATCACATTTTAAACCGCTGTAACTTCTTTAAGAAAATTTTGTGCCGAAAGTGATTTATCTCCTGAGATTCAGAGTGGTAAATTACACCAATACACCAAATTAAAAATTTTTTTCTTAGAATTTGAAATTTCTACCGGTGCAACCAAGCAGGAAAGATCCGACTTAGCCCGTCCGAGAAGTTATTGGACTTCTGTCAAATTTGAAACGAGTTCAACCAGCAGCGTTTCAAATCGTGCATTCAGGTTTTTCTAAAACCTTCATCTTGTAATAGTAACTAAGCAAGCAGATGTGAAAAGCTGTACATAGGTGCTTGACCTGTTAGAAAACATAATAATATCTCCCTCAAATAATTCTTTGTCATAAAACAACATACACTGGTTAATGTCGTCTTAGGTTTCAAGCATATAGACAAAGACAGGTTGGTTATGTGCGGAGCGTCTTTGATCAGAAGTATGCTCACTTAGCAATGAATCGACACTAGCATTAAAAGCATCAGCAACTATAGAGCATTGCAATAACAGCAGAAATAATGCCAACGAAATAGGGTGGACGATTTGCTGCTTGATTTGATATGTGTCTCCATCTAACTCAAAATAATTGTGCCTCCAAACAAAAGGGCTTGCTGAAAGATGTTCCCTATTATGCGTACATATGCAGCAACACAGACACAGACATGGACACACACATACACACACACACACACACACCAACGTGTCCTAATGCAGAGGGAAATAGATTTGCTAAAACATATTTTTAACATTATTGTTGTCGGCGTTAAATCATATCCGTGTAGTTGATTTGAATCCGGTGATTGAGCCTCTTATATTGATGGGTGAGAAACATGCTAGAGCCTGGGGTGGTTGTAATGACCAAGAGGGGAATAAAAGAACCTTGTGACATTTATCGTAGGGGTGAGATCGAAGAGGACGAGGACAAGCCTTTCCTAGACGCCGGGTTTACCATCGCTGCAGAAGTTAAGGAAAGGGCAGGAGATGCTCGTTATTCAAACCACAGCTGACCATTACGTGGTTTTGTTAATAGTGAACCAATCGCAATGTCTATGCACTTGCACGTCAACCTTCAACAGCAGCACTATTGAATTTGGTGACATGCTCTATCTGGTTATGGTGGTTGCACTGGGTTGCAGGATGTCTTAGATATAATCGAGACCCGTGATATTCTCCAAGACGGACGGCTCTCTAACTGGACGAGCTCAATCTACCAGTAAGCAACTGGTTTTTAGGTGCTAGTAACTCGCCCTTATCCCTTATCCTGTCAGTATGAAGCAGTCCCGCCAGGCTAACATCTAGAAGTCGAGGAGGCCAGGAGCTGGTTATTTCAGATACACATCTCAGAGAAAATATCCTAAAACCGTATATTTTAACATTATAAATTTTATAAAAGTCTTTCGCATGCTTTTCAGATAACAAGTAGGGAACTGTGTGACATTTGGCCCCTATTTGAAGCGGTTCGAGCACCCATATAAATATTTCTATATTAATGTTATGTGTAGTCTGTTACAATCTTAATGTTGTTAGCCCTGAAACAAATCTGGACGTCAGATCGTTTCTAAGCGCATGTATTGTGCCATTTTTTAAGATGTGGACGGAGACCAGGTTTATATGAACCAGTGACACATTTTGTAAGACAGCAGAGCGACCTTGAGGGAAATATAATTGTTATTTCTTGATCCAAGTTGATCCAGCACGTTAATGCACCCGATTTCGTACGTTATTTATAAATTTATTTATAAATTTTGGCATTGAAATTACATTCCTCGATTGGCTATCAGTTTCAAAGTATCTAAGAATAATCGAGCTGCGGATTACCTCCAATAGGGAGATAAATAGCAATTTCCATTACCCATTCTCCAACGTTCCACGCTCATCCCGATTAAGTAATTAAATTAAACCTGTTTATGTCTGGGGAGAGTTATTTTCTTTTTGTGCCTTATAATTTAACACACTCACCGGTTAAATTTCCACTTATTTCTTATTTTTCCAGACACAACAGAATATTTCCCCAGACACAACAGAATATGCTTCAACTCACGACCTGACATAAAGAATCTTGCAAACCAAATCCCGAAACGAAATATAATCCTGTTTAGTAATTAGTATACTTCGATTCTATTTCTTCAGCTTATTTGTATTTCTATATTATTTTGCATAGATACTTTCTTAATACATTTAATCGAATATCTTAGTGAGAAGAGACGAAAAGGTGTATTAAAGTGCATTTACTTTCATGTCTTCCGTTGAATGAGCGGATTTCGGTTCTATGTTATGGAATCATTGGTTTTACCAAGCGTTCATAACACTCAACCTTAATTTTCATAACAAAATACCCACAACTTTATTATATTCTCCGTGTTTCAGTTATTGGCCTGCGGTCACTCTAGGGTACTTCATGGGTTTTAGAGGAATAAATCGATGCCAGATCTTATATTTTAAGGTCTGATTTTTATGATCATGATTTCCTTTGCTAACCCTTTGAGGTACCGGGACGTAAACAGAGCAGCAGTGGCTGTCCTGCGGTTTTGGATGACAAAGACATAAAGGTATTTTACACATACTCATATACAAATATGTATATACGGCGGGCTTCCGTACACATTTCAGAAAAGCCAAATTGACAAAGAACTTATTGGTCAGCCCGGGGCTATAGCAGAAAGCCCTTATCGAGCTGGCAGAAACGTTAGCACGCCGGGCGAAATACTTAGCGGTATTTCGTCCACCGCTGCGTTCTTAGTTCAAATTCCGCCGAGGTCGACTTTGCCTTTCATCATTTCGGGGTCGATTAAATGAGTACCAGTTACGCACTGGGGTCGATGTAATCGACTTAATCCGTTTGTCTGTCCTTGTTTGTGCCCTCTGTGTTTAGCCCCTTGTGGGTACTAAAGAAATAGAAATAGTTATTTCGTCTGCCGTTACGTTTTGAGTTCAAATCCCGCCGAGGTCGAATTTGCCTTTCATCCTTTCGGCGTCAATTAAATAAATACTTATTACGCACTGGGGTCGATATAATCGACTTAATCCGTTTGTCTGTCCTTATTTGTCTCCTCTATGTTTAGCGCCTTGTGTGTAATAAAGAAATAGGTATTTCGTCAGCCGCTACGTTCTGAGTTCAAATTCCACCGAGGTCGACTTTGCCTTTCATTCTTTCGGGGTGGATTAAATAAGTAACAGTTACGCACTGGGGTCCGTCCTTGTTTGTTCCCTCTGTATGTAGACACTTTTGGGCAGTAGAAAATAAGAAAGCACTTATCGAATTGAATCCGGAACCCGTTCAGTTGAATTGAACTCGGAACGACATGGTTACATTGTGAGCTTTTAACCACACAGTCATAACTGCGCATGTATATACAACTCGAAAATGATTAACCCTACTGTGCTCCCGTAAATAGTTGCGAGTATTCTTGTTTTTATACATATTGATTTCGTTATTTAGCAACCGAGAAAACGTGACCAAATAGCTGTGACAGTAATATAAACGATCCTGTATTCAACTTCAGTTTTATGTTTTCAATTTACAAGTGATATACTTGGGGTGGAAATGAGTTTTAAAGAATAAGGATGACATTTACAAATCTTGCATTCACGTTCAAGCAGAAATACTATGAAATAAACAAAGAGAAAATAGAGTAAACAGTCAAAGATATAAC
>NC_042999.1:20964764-21034764 GCF_006345805.1 Octopus sinensis
CAGTTCATCTTTGGTGTCACAAGGAGTTTTGTTGGACTTTTGCTCAACTGCGCCCCACATATAACAATAGGGATTGCAATTTGGGGAGATATGTGGCCAGATTTTAGGGGTGATGTGGTTGCAGATATTGTCTGACAGCTATGATTGAGTTCTCCTGTTTTAAGTGGCACGATACAAGGTCATGTTGCCAGACATAGGGTCTTCCAGCGGCCACCCTCTTGACCGGAGGCAGCAATACCTCCTCGAAGTACTTGATGTGTAGCCTTCCATATTGAGTCTAATGCCGTGTGGGAAGATGAATGGAGTCATAAGTTTGCCATCAGTAGTAAACACGCCAAACACGATAATGTTGACTAGATTTTTGGTCTTTATCACTCTCAGTTGTTCGTATTGATAGATGTTCGTATTGGACATTCTGGAACGAATGCTAAGCAGTACAGCATAACGTTTTGCAAATTACTGGCGGCGTCATTAGCGTCATGGTACTAGTTTCCTCGCAGACGATGCCCAACAGACCCCATTATACTGTGTAGTCGACAAAATCCAAAACAAACAATGCGCATGCGTTAAATGAAACATATAAATGGCATATATATATGCATGTATGTATATATATACATACATACATATATAGATATATGTATGCATGTATATAGACACACACGCATATACAATATTATGTGTGGGTATGTATATATATATATATATATATATATTATATATATATATATACATATACATACCCACACATAATATTGTATATGCGTGTGTGTCTATATACATACATACATATATATATATGCATTTATATGCATATATATGTATATATATATATATATATATATATATATATATATATATATATAATATATATATATATATGTGTGTGTGTGTGTGTGTGTGTGTGTGTGTGTGTGTGTGTGTGTGTGTCTGTATCTCTATATATCTGTATATACGAGCAATACGCCGCCGTCCAATGAACGGTGCTGAGTTGTCAAACATTTGAACAAACTTTTCTCAAAACAACTTGTCCGTCCGTCCCATAAGCCTCCCCTTTGAGAAACACTGATTTAACCTAAATTTGAGACACCAGCAAAATAAGAAATAAAGATACACTGTTTTCTATTCCAAAGAAAAACGATTTTATTCACACAAATATGCAACAGAAGAGTTTAAAGTACCAGTAATGATAAGGCTGTTGACTGGGATAACAAAAACATGGTTTAAATAGTAAGCTTGGCAGGAAAGAAACGTTCCTTTAAGCAGTACAAAAACAACTAAGAATGGAAGGTGCAGTTATGTACAGGTTGACGGAAAAAAAGCAGGACAAAAACGGCTTTATCTATTGCATTCTCACCTAGAATCAATAAAATTTTTTTTTTCAAGACTTATACACGCCGTAGACTTAATCATAAACATACAAAGCATATTTTGTATCTTTTACAAGCCTACTTTATACAAAATGTCCTTCGCTTTCACCCACAATAAAAAGAAATCTACGAGAGTTTTGTCTGCTTTTTGCAGCATGCCATGCACAAACACAATTTTTTTCTTTATGCCTACATTACACGTTATTTGTGAAGGTTGTTAAGAATAGCAGAAAAAATGCAGAGTAGCACAACGAGTCCACTGACAAGTCAGCGTTATTTCTGTCTTTAATACGGTATTCAATGCGACCTGTGTGGTGTTGGTTCTATTTCTTGACATTACATCTATATAAGTCGTTATGTTGATGCTATATGTCAAATAAATATTCGTTCATCGTGTAACGGATGCCAAAACTGTGGGTACACTCTGCTAGAAAACAAAAAATAGCGACACTATTCCAATTTAGTGATTAAATAAATCCCCATCATTCATTTTAATAACTAGTGATTCGAGCGCACAACGTAGTCCTTTACAGTCACCCAACAGAGAGAAATTAGCAGAGAAATGCTCTGAAGTTCACAAGGTGTTATCTTAAAACTAAGATAACACGATAAAATAGATAAGATTATTTTTACAATATAAAATAAGATGAACTGTTTATGTCCAATCTAATGAATAAAAAAAATTAAGACGGACTGGTGAAATTTAGAACTCAAGTCATCGCAGTTTATGTCACTGGCGAGTGAACGCTGACTAAATAACAACTAACGTATCAAAATTAGTTTATTTTAAGATCTGCTCCTTTTAAAATGCATTTTCAACTAAAGCACATTTTTTCTTTTTGTGAAGATCAAGAAATTGAGAAGAAAAGGAATGAGAAGTATTGACACTTATGACTTTCGAAGTGGCCTTTCTTTTAGAAAACGAAAACAAAAATGAAATTTAGAAGGAAAGCAATTTTTAAAATTACTAGAATTGAAGATAATACATAAAACAGGAAAAAAATAATTAAATCAAAATGCAAGTGTGAAAATAATTTAACAAGATACTTGAGAAGTAATTCATTAGAGACAATCCAGAGGGGATGGATACAACAGGAACGTAGGAAATTAAAATAAAAAAATATAAGTACATTAATTATTTATTATTTTATTTAACTTGAAGCTTTGTGTTTTCTCAACGGATAATTTGGTTCTTTATATTCACCATGACAAACAAATTATAAAATAGTGTTTTTTTTTTAAATTTTGAAAACAATTTCTTCATACGATATAGTGTAATTTCCTTTAGAAAAAATTATCTCGTTTCTTTTAAATTTGCATTTGAAGCGAAATTTGCCTTAAGTTGTGATAGAAATCGCATCAATAACCTTATAAAGAAAGCAAATTTTGTTTCTTATATATCTCGTGGTATTTATAATGTAGATTTATTTAGGTGTGTTTTATTTTATTGCATACATTAAATTTACTGAAATGTTCAGTGCTAGATAATTCCATTGTTTATCGTTTCAGTCAGATAATGCTAGAGCTTGTAGTGATGAGGAATGCTGTAAAAGAAATATAGGTAAAAAACATGTAGATGAATTTTCATCGAAAATGATTTCACCTGACCGGGCATAAAATAATTAGATTTCGTTCTCAATTTTTAACCCGCCCAACCCATTTCTTTACTGAAAGGATTTTTATCGGAGAAAGAACTGGTAATATCTACTCTGTGAACATCAGAACTCACGACCAAGAGGCAACAATTTTTTTTTTAAAACTCATCTAACACGCAGTGTTTTACTGTCTAGGGTTCTTAAGTTTCTGAGATAAATTTTGCATTTCATCCTCCTGGGACAGATGAATGAAATAATAGTCAAGTACGATTACCCCTCCCGCCAAAATTGCACACTTTCGGCTGCTGTGCGGTATATACATATGCTGTAATAGATAAATAACATTGAAGTGGTTAATTAATTAATAATCATTACACCAGAGTCTTACATATTTAACCACGTATAGTTAAATTCGGGGATATTATATGTTTCAATTTCTTGTTGTCCTACCAGATCGAATTAATATCACAATGGCATTTGTCTGATGCCTTTGTACAGGGAGGACGTGTAAGTTTGTTTATTGTCCATTTCGTTTTGGCTCTGAGTGATTCGCAAACTATTTTCATGAAAGATTGCTATTGCAACAAAATCTGCGTGTAAGAATTCCACTATGGAACACAATTCATCAAGCCAAATCCAGCATAGAAATTTTAGACTTAAACTATTATTATACTAAAATGAAGTTCTTTAAGGGGTGTAAAAATTAAAAATAAATGTACTTTAAAAGTGTTAGAGGTTATAAGAATGTTACAATTTAATTATAGAAACTCTAATCGCGTCGTTTGTTTTGCTACCGACGTCCGTTACAGAGCCGTAGTCATTCTATTTCTGGAGATTTCAAAGCAGACAACTAAACAAATTGTACTATTTGAGAGAAAACGATATCTATCATTAATAAATTATTTGAAATAATTTGAACTATTCTAATTATTTTAACGAAAGTAAATTCTCCCCATTATTTATATTTGGCGGATATTTGTCCTCATCTTGTTTGTTGTTAACACGTTTCGGCTGATATACGCTCCAGCCTTCATCGAGTGTCTTGGGGAAATTTTGAACCTGGGTTCTCATTCCTAAGGTATTTTTCGATATTATTATTATTCAGGTCACAGCCTGGAATAGAACTCGGAATCTTGCGGATAAGTAGCCCGCACTCTGTATTTTAGGGCTTATAAATCTAATATTTTTCAATCCTTCCTTAATACCAGTTCCCATATGCTGTTCATATCTGCACTCGGTCTGCTTCTGAGGTTGTTGTGTCCTAGCTTATGCGCTGCTTTTAGTTTTTGTATTTTCCAGTGGTGTTCTGTCTATTATTCTAACTTCATACCATTTTCCATACATGATCAGCTCTACCCGATTTATCAATATCTCCTCGTGTCACAGCTTTGTGATGTTCGTCTAACCTTATTTTGAGGGGGCGGCATGGTTCGCCTATGTATAATCTACCACAGTTGCATGGGAGGGAGTTGACGCAGGTTTTGGTCATATTCTCTTCTAATGGTGGTTTTACTCGAATGAGATATTTGCGAAGTGTTGTATTACTCTTGAAAACTGTTATTTGGGCCGCGTAGCTTTTGTATATTTTCGGAGAGGCCTTTCACATTGGGTAGACTGACTGTGGACTGTTTATTGACCTCATCCTCACTCCTCTCTTCTTCATAAATGGAGTGGATAATATACTTTTGGGCGCATGGCTCAATTGGTTAGAGCGTCGAGTTTACGATCGTGAGGTTGTAAGTTTCATTTCCGGACCGGGCTGCGTGTTGTGTTCTTGAGCAAGACACTATATTTCACGTTGATCCAGTTCACTTAGCTGTAGAAATGAGCTGTGATGTCACAGGTGCCAAGCTGTATCGGTCTTTACCTTGCGCTTGGATAACATTGGTGGCATGGAGAGGAGAGGTTGGTAGGCTTGGGTGACTGCTGGCCTGCTATAAACAACCTTGCCCTGACTTGCGCCTTGGAGAGTAACTTTATAGGTGCTATCCCCTGGTCATTCATGACCGAAGGGGGTCTCCCCCGCCTGGTATACTTTTGGCGTAGTTGTTGCTTAACAGATCGTTATTGAACTTGATTATTTCTTCGTGGTATGTATCACGATCGCTACTTATATTCTTTGTACGATGCTTTAGGCACTGAGCAATCCTTCTCTTTATACTGTATGGATGGTGGGAATTGAAGTTGAGGTATCGTTCAGTAAATGTCGGCTTGCGGTATACGGATGTCCTGAATCCATACTTGGTGCGTGTTAAAAAAAAAAGACAATCAGCCTGCATTCCTGGACATATTAATACCACGCACCAAATATGGATTCAGGACATCAGTATACCGCAAACCGACCTTTACTGGACGATACCTCAACTTCAACTCCCACCATCCATACAGTGTAAAGAGAGGGATTGCTCAGTGCCTAAAATATCGTGCAAAGAATATAAGTAGCTATCGTTATAGACACCACAAAGAAATAATCAAACTCAATAACTATCTTTTAAGCAACAACTACCCCAAAAGTATACTATCCACTCCCATTATGAAGAAGAGAGAGGATGAGGCCAATATTCTGTCCACAATGTGTCTACCCTATGTGAAAGGCCTCTAGGAAAAGATACAAAAGATATGCAGCCCATATGACATCAGGACAGTATTCAAGAGTAATGCAACACTTTGCAAATATCTCCGAGTAAAACCACCAATAGAAGAGAATATGTCCAAAGACTGCGTATATTACATCCCATGCAGCTGTGGTAGGTTATACAAAGCGAAACATGCCACCCCCTCAAAATAAGGGTAGACGAACATTGCAAATCTGTGTCACGAGGAGATATTGATAAATCGAGTATAGCTGATCGTGTATGGAAAAATGGAGACCACCTCCCCATGTGTGATGAAGTTAGAATAATAGACACATAGCACCACTGGAAAATACAAAAATTAAAAGAAGCAGCACATATGCTAGGAAAACAACAACCTCCTAAGCAGACTGAGTGCAGATAAGAGTAGCATATGGGAACCGGTATTAAGGAAGAATAGAAGAATATTAGATTTATAAGCCCTAAAATTCACTCTATAATTGCCCATATGCACATGACGTAGTGGTTAAGTGCGCGGGCTACTAAGCCCAAGATTCCGAGTTCTATTCCAGCCAGTGACCTGAATAATACTTATAATAATAATAATAATAACATCGAAAACTAGCTTATGAATGAGAACCCAGGTTCGAAATTTCCCCAGGACACCTGATGAAGGCTGGTGGGTATATCAGCCTAAACGTTCAGTTAACAGCGAACAAGATGAGGACAAATATCCGTCAAATGTAAATAATGTACATAATTCCTCATCTCTTAAATGTAGAACTGTAAATTCTCTCATGGTAATCTTTTCTACACCCGGTGCAAAGTCTCTTATTTTGGAAGAGATGCATATCGCCTATATCGACCCCAGGATGTAATTTTAACATATAGCGACCTCAAATCGATGAAATTCAAAGTACATATGGTGATTTTATTATGTAAATACGGACGAAATTTCGCTAAGCATTTTGTCCGACACGCTAACGATTCTGCTAGTTGGCTGCTATAAATAATACAAGTTTCCACTTTAGACAAACACTTTTGAGGTATAATTTAGTCCACACCATCGACCCAAGTAATTGAATGACACTTTAATTTTTACATCGTAAACGGATGAAAAGTAAAATTAAAATTGGCGTAATTTGAAATTAGACCGAAAAGTAAAAGAAATATCGCAAGGCATTTTCCCCAGACGCGCCACAAATTCAGCAAAAAATAAAAGTGTCAATATGAATAGCATTTTTACGGCGGCGAGATGGTAGAATCGTTAGTATGCTGGGCAAAATGCTTAGTGGCATTTTGTCCTTCTCTACGTTCTTGGGTCAAATTTCACTCATTTGAGTACTGAGCCCATTCAATCAACATATCACCATCCCCGAACTTGCTGGGCTTGTGATAAAAATTTGAGGCGAATATGTATACTCATTTTCAATATTTCATATTTTGAAATATATAACTTATAAAAATGATACAGAAAAGAAACAGTTGTCAGCATATAAAACCTAAAAACTAACAAATGAAAGCTTCAGAAGAAAAAATAACGTCCACAAAATGTATAAGCAAGGTAAAGTGACCATAGATTCCGGATCCTTGCACAACATCTTTCGCACAGATTCCTATCCATTATCTTCAGCACGACGCATAACATTTCTAGCTTCTATTTCCAGTGCGGATAACAACACTCACAAATTGTGTTAATATAACAATTCACTCAATGAATGAATTGCAATATTTTTTCAGTATCCAGAGGACGTATACTTATCGACCTCTTCTACAGACTATTGTACTCGATCTAAGCTTTTGTAATTTATGATCAACTATTTTGATTTTTGATAACGGTATATCGATTTTCTAACAAAGATTTTCCACTCTAATATCTTGACAATGGATATCAATACACGACTTCCGGTGAACGCTACCATTATTATGTAATCTTTATATTTCACGAATGATTAAATTGTTCATATAACTGGAGCCAGGTCAAAGATAAGCATTCACGATTCGTTTTGTTTTTTAATTGGTGTTTCTTTTGCTGGATCATTCAGTTAGAAGTTGCGTTAATAATTCAAACACTCCAGTCTAAATTGGATATCTATGTTTCACATTTTAAAAATAACTTTTCACTTGACTGTAAATACATAGTGGTTTGGTGTTGTCTACTAGTTTTTATTTCGTGAATTCGATTTCTCGACTTGTTCTTGTGCTGTGGCCTTGAGTAACACGGTTTATTTCACGTGGCCCTAGCTGACTCAACTGAAAATATTTACCAGCCCTGTGCTAACGCGGCCCTTTATTCGTTATTTATATTCTGGATCATTACCAAGGGGATTATTGTTCGCGACTATATAGACACCTAAAAACGTGCAAATGCATAGTACACGTTACATGCTACACACACTCGCTTACAAGAAACAAATATACAGATATTACAAGTATTCGACGGGAACCAGTTATGTTTTGCATATTTATATTCATATAAATATGGGCGCAGGAGTGGCTGTGTGGTAATTAGCTTGCTAACCAACCACATGGTTGCGGGTTCAGTCCCACTGCGTGGCATCTTGGGCAAGTGTCTTCTGCTATAGCTCCAGGCCGACCAATGCCTTGTGAGTGGATTTGGTAGACGGAAACTGAAAGAAGCCTGTCCTATATATGTATATATATATGTGTGTGTGCGTGTGTTTGTGTGTCTGTGTTTGTCCCCCTAGCATTGCTTGACAACCGATGCTGGTGTGTTTACGTCCCTGTCACCTAGCCGTTCGGCAAAAGAGACCGATAGAATAAGTACTGGGCTTACAAAGAATAAGTCCCGGGGTCGATTTGATCGACTAAAGGCGGTGCTCCAGCATGGCTGCAGTCAAATGATTGAAACAAGTAAAAGAGTAAAAGAGAGAGTATAAGTTATCGATTTCTGAGTTAATTGAAATACAAAAGCATTTTTTGTCTTTTGCAATATTTCCTTGTAGTAAAATATTTTTGATCGGGCGCAGTGTAAGCAGCGTCGGGTTTCGAAGCTTTTACAAGTTGACACATCCCATATGAATTATTTTCTTGATAGCTCCGTAATCTAACTAGAAAATCAAAACGGTTATTTTTACCTTACGGTGCTTAACTGCAATAAAAGTAAGGAATACTTGGAGAATTATTTAAAACCCAGTATTACCAGGAACGTGATCTACGCAAATAGACAGATGTTATTTGATTAGAGTGACTGCAGGTCGTAAAAGAATCAGATCTTTTTTTTCTATATATCTTATACAATGTCCTTTCCGAGTATATATCATCCTGCCTACGATTGTTTAATGATCATGCCTAGTGGCTAATGTTTCGTGTTCCTGCATTTCTTCCACTGTAAACAATATAAACAATGCAATATTTCATTTCCTCATAGGAGCAATTCAACAACAATGATACCGTTTACTCTCTTTCGAAAAGAAAAAGAAAGACTGGTTATTTCTATTAGAAATATGATTATTTTTTCTTTGTATCTGATAATTATTAATATAATTATCATTTCTTTTTATTTGGGTTTTGTTGGAACTTCAGTGTTCATTCATAAATATTGTGCTTGCTCCCAGCATTTTACAGTAGCATGCTATTTCTTCCTTTCAAATCTCTAATATTTTCGTGACCAATCTGGCCGTGATGAGGGGGTAAATATTTTGCACCAGATCTACCGGACACTCTATTATCATTTTCTTGTTGTCCCTCTGAGTATCTCGCGATTACTCTTCATAAGGCCCTAATAATACTCGGCATTATCTTCACATTTTTTCTCCTCCACAGTCGGGTTATGCCATATTTAAGAGGACTGTATACGTTTATTTTCTCATATTCCTTCTTAGGGAATCGAATTGACATGCAGCATCAATTATAAAGCGCACCTGGCTTACTCCGTCCACCTCCGCTACGTCCGGTTTGTTGCACTCAAGTATCTGGTCCGTTTCAGTTAGGAAATCTCTCGGGATTTAGCAAGTCTTCGTCTCAGACACCCTTTATGTGTCTTACCTTTCTCAAGCCCCTGTATTCTAACCAGTTTCCAATGCAGAACTTTTGGTACCACGTCATTTTGCCCAAACGTAAACTGGTTTTCGGCAGGGCTTGGAGATTCCTATACAACATAGAGAAGAATTTCATCAAATCTTTTGCATATTCAGCACAACGGAGCCACTTGCTCCTTTCTAAAACTGCTCCTCTAATTTGTGGCTTAAAATTGGTCTTGTGCTACAAGTATAGTGCTCTTAGGCTCCTCTTTAAGAGATCATTTCTTTAACCAATCCAACCGATATTTTCTAGAAACTTCTGTTCTGGCTAAATGGAATTACTTGCGTAGTTCCTTTTTAAAGTCGTGCTTCTTCATGCCCCTCTCGTATCTCTCGTGTTATTTTCCTCTTCCCCGCTTTTAATATGCCTCCTTTTCTAACTGCCAATAGCAAGGTCTCTTCAGTTTTCATTAAATATCACAGAAAGTTCCAATGTTCAATATTCACGCAGGCTTCCACATTTATCAGTCTTCTTTCTCCATTTGTTCTTTTCCTCTATGGATGACCAATGCCTGCACGTAGATAATGAGTTCCATGCATGCTTAGAGGCTTTATGTTGTTCTTGTCCAACTCATTCCGAACCCTTGAAACTGCACGCGAGTTTATTACCGAATTAATGCTTCCGAATTCCACTTTGAATCCAATATCTTTCTTAATCGCCGCAAATATTCTTTCTTTGTCTCTTCTTTCATATCATCGTGCTTAATTCCGTCTGCCTTGAGGACACCCAGATATTTATGATACACCAACACCGCCTCCAACAACAGACGAACAACCATTGTCAAAAGCATGATCATCACCAAACCACCTCCACCAACAATAACCAGGGCTAGCACCAGGAACAAGTACCATCAACATTTTAAACACAAGTAAAACCTACCCGACACAAACGGCATCAAAGACATCGCCTCAAAACGAAAAAATAGGAAATTATTTATTGCACAAATATACATATATATCAACATCAAAATTTAACTAAAGCACATGTATCGACGTAAATATCACACAGGGATACAAACTCACAACAGAAAAATAGCAACCATTGTCCACACAGATTTTCGAAATTTGTACCCACATTAGAAATAATTAGAAAAATCGTCATCATCAAGACCATCATCATCATCATCATCATCACCACTACCACTATTATTATTAAGACGGCGAGCCGGCAGACACGTTAGCACGCCGGGCGAAATGCTAAGCGGTTTTTCGTCTGCCGTTACGTTCTGAGTTCAAATTCCGCCCAGGTCGGCTTTGACATTCATCATTTCGGCGTCTCTAAATTAAGTACCAGTTGCGTACTGGAGTCGATGTAATCGACTATCCTCCTCCCTCAAATTCCAGTCCTTGTGCCTATGGTAGAATGGGTTATTATTATTGTTTTACTTCTCGGAGCGCTCGGTCTTGTTTGCTCTGGTTGATTCTATGAAAGCGGACAGCAGGTTGTTGTCAAAGGTTTTACAGGGTCTCTGTCCACACATTATAAGCTTTCATAATTGGTTGTTAACTATCATGGAAGACCTCCAACACCAAGGTACCAATCTCAGAATCCTAGCTGTCCCCACCAGATCAGTTTTGGGGGCTTGCTCTGCTTTTCTGTCAATTCTATTATTATCATTATTATCATTATTATTATTATTATAATTAAGGCGGGGAGCTGTCAGAATTATTAGCACGTCGCGGAAAATGTTTAACGGTATTTCGTCTGCCTTTACATTTTGAATTCAAATTCCGCCGAGGTCGATTTTGCGTTTCATCCCTTTCGGGGTCGATAAATTAAGTACCAATAGAACACTGGGATCGATGAAATCCACTGCCCCACCTCACCACCAGTTTGAGGCCTCGTGCCTATAGTAGAAAGGATTATTACTATTATTATTAGTAGTAGCAGTATTAAGGCAGTGAACTGGTAGAATCGTTAGAGCGCTGAACCAAATGCTTAGCGGTATTTCGCCCGTTGCCACGTTCTGATTTCAAATTCAGCCAAAGTCGACTTTGCCTTTTATCCTTTCTGAGTCGATAAATTAAGTGCCAGTGTAACACTGGGGCGGGGTAACGATGTAATTGATTATATCCTCTCGTAAATTTCAGTCCTTGTAACTAGAGTAGACAGAATTATCATTATTATGAAGGCGGCGAGGTGGCAGCATCCTTAACACGTTAGTTCACGCTTAGAGTTCAAATTACGCGGAAGTCAACTTTACCTTTCATCCTTTCGGGTGGATAAATTAAGTACCAGTGAAATACTGGGATCGATGTGGTCGACTAATCACCTGTCCAAAAATTTCAGGCCTTGTGCCTTTAATAGGAAGGATTGTTAATACTCGAAGCGGTAGTGGTTGTAGTAGAAGCAGCATCCGCAGCGCCGATTCAACGGTTTCTTTTGTTTTTAGACACAAAATATTAGTAAAAGTAGGTACTAATTACATATTACTGTTTTTGAAACCGTTAACATAGTTATACAAAGGATGTAAAATTTGTGGAAAGCGAGAAACGATTGCTAATCAATAATGTGCTTCATAAATTATACAGTAACAAAACCTGTATACACAAACGCGATTGCACACACACACACACACACACACACACACACATATATATATATATACATATACGTACAAATATACGTATACATATATTATATATATATATAGGGAAGCTTTATGAAAATAGACAAAAGACGAAGGCAGGTGGAAAACAAACAAACAATTGTATTAGTATGGCGCTCAGGAAATATAAATAAAACAAGTCTTTAACGTTTCGAGCCTACGCTCTTCAACAGAAAGATACACAGAGAAAAACACACACACACACACACACACATATATATATATATATATATATATATATATTCTTTTGTTCTGATTTTTTTGAAATCCCTATATCAGCCCTCATTCCCATGAGCTGAATGGTTAGCGCATAACTTACATAACAGACGTTTTCCTTGTGAATTTGCGCCGTTGAATTTACGTAAGAAACTATCGTTAATCTGTAATCCATAAATAATACACAAAAACATTTCTCCTGGGCAAGTAATATTTGTTTTTATGAGATCTTGAGAAATTAGGGATTTGATGATGGAACTAATTTTGTATAAGCAGCATCAAAAAATACGTCAGTGATATCCTGGGATTTGTGGGTAGATATTTTAGTTTATAAATTTGAGTGTAGTAAGAGATATCTTCGTTGTTGGATGTTAGTCTCCATCACGAGGATGCTAATGAGAATTGTTAAAAAGATTAGAGTCCCAAAGTTTATTATTAACAAAATTGTTCATAAGCAAAAGACTTTTGTTCAAATCTAACAGTGGTTATGCATTCATTTCTCTTACATTACTTATGTAAAATAGCTACCTACAACTATACGAGAGAAACATAAGAATTTAGAATTCTCAGCATTGACGAATGAAGTTAATAAGCGGTGATAATTATATTGTCCTCCATATTAAACATTACAAATGAAGAATTGTTTTTTATCAGTGTTACAAGGCGAAGGATTGGCTGTGTGTTAAGTAGCTTGATCACCAACCAATTGGTTCCAGGTTTAGTCCCACTGCGTGGCATCTTGGGCAATTGTCTTCTGGTAGACCAAACCTTTGTGAGTGGATTTGGTAGACGGAAACTGAAAGAAGCCCGTCGTATGTATGTATATATATATATATATGTGTGTGTGTGTATATACATGTATGTGTGTGTATATGTTTGTGTTTCTGTGTTTGTCCCCTCAAGATCACTTGACAAGATGGTGGTGTGTTTATGTCACCGTAACTTAGCGGTTCGGCAAAAGAGACCGATTGAATAAGTACTAGGATTACAAAGAATAAGTCCTGGGGTCGATTTGCTCGACTAAAGGCGATGCTCCATCATGGCCGCAGTCAAATAACTGAAACGAGTAAAAGAGTATGGCACTGTGTATTTATTTCCAAGACATTTAAATAAACTCTTCAATATACAGTATATTATATTTTATTATATAACTCCTATTCCTGTGAGTACGATGGAACCTATACTTCACTGTGGAGGTCATACGAAGACAGAAATTTCTTCACCATGTGCTCAAATACTACTGGTTTCAGTGGAGGCGCAATGGCCCAGTGGTTAGGGCAGCGGACTCGCGGTCATAGGATCGCGGTTTCGATTCCCAGACCGGACGTTGTGAGTGTTTATTGAGCGAAAACACCTAAAGCTCCACGAGGCTCCGGCAGGGGATGGTGGTGATCCCTGCTGTACTCTTTCACCACAACTTTCTCTCACTCTTACTTCCTGTTTCCGTTGTACCTGTATTTCAAAGGGCCGGCCTTGTCACTCTCTGTGTCACGCTGAATATCCCCGAGAACTACGTTAAGGGTACGCGTGTCTGTGGAGTGCTCAGCCACTTACACGTTAATTTCACGAGCAGGCTGTTCCGTTGATTCGGATCAACCGGAACCCTCGTCATCGTCGTAACCGACGGAGTGCTTCCATCCACTACTGGTTTCAGATTTTGGCAAAAGACCAGCGATTTCAGCGTGCTGGTAAGTCAAATTCACTGACTCCACTGCTCAACTTGTACGTATTTGATTTGATCGTACTTACTTCGTTAATTCAAAGGGACGAAAAGCAAAGTCGACCTCGGCTGAAGTTGAGCCCAGAATATAAATTCGGACGAAATGTTAAGAATTTTTCCCGGCGGGTTAACAATTCTGCGCCTTAATTGAAATAATAGTAATATTTAGTTACAAAAGTTCTACTCTGAGTTTTAATGCGCTTTGCATTAAATAATTTTAGGACTTTAATGAATGATCAGAAAAGAAATATTAAAATGTGTCTCTTTAACGTGTTGGATCAATTTAACCGAACTGGACAATACATAAGTTGTTATATAGGCTTGGGGCCAAAAGCTGAATGTTCAATTAAGAAATTTCTAATTTACGAAGTCTGAGACTGCTGATGTGTGTCTGTGTCTACGATACAATTATGTCTGCCTTTATGTAAGTTGATATTACTGCACAGCATACTTAATTTTCAGTATATTGCAAACAAATTCGCAGACATATCCACTTATTGATTTACCCAGATCATTCTATCTTTGAGGCTACATCAAAACAATCCCAATGTTTAATGCAACATCTGTTTCTTCACTGACGAGACACAAGGAAGAATTTAAATAAACGTTTCTGTCCTCTTTTGAAGGCCAAGCATCTATAACGTTAGTATCCCACTTGCACGGTAAACACGCTATCAACAATCAACGAAATTTCGTCAGTTTTCGATGTTTACTTTAAAATTGCTGATAATACAATAAATGATATCAGAATTTGCTGATAATACAAATACAATAAATAAACATAAATGTTTTAATAATAATAATGATTTTTTTTTAACATAGGCACAATGCTTACACAAAGTTTTTAATCATAACACAGATAATATATCTCGGTATATATATATATGTATGCGAATGTATGTATACATATATATATATATATATATATATATATATATATATATGCGAATGTATGTATATATATATATATGCGAATGTATGTATATATATATATATATATATATATATATGCGAATGTATGTATGTATATATATATATATATGCGAATGTATGTATATATATATGTGTGTGTGTCTGTGTGTATGCGATTGTATGTATAAGCATGTATATATACATATGTGCATATCTATATAAGTAAATATACATACAGATGGAAAATATGGGGAAGCTAGTGAATATTCTCTCCCATCTATGTAAACGTGTTACAAGATTCCTGCCAAGTTGCCCTCTATCTGGGTAAATATCTATACCAAAAAGCAAATAACCATCTGCAGATCTCTTGTTATTAGGTTATTTTCGTTTCTACATTTCTTTGTTTTATATATATTATATGTGTGTGTTTTCTTTTCTATTCAATAATTCTTATCGAGAAAGTAGTATTTTTTATATCTTTAATTTATTTTGCTTTATTTTTCATGGAGATTTTGTTGCAGTACTTGCTAAATGAAAATTTATTTATTGTTCAATAATATAACTTTCAAAAGTCGATATCTGATAAGAATATTTAAGCTTACACACGGTCGGCAAAAAAATATCAAATATTATTTTCACTGCAACGATTCAAATGTTATCCTGAATATTGTTGTAAAACAATAACACACAAACACTCACAAAATACTCACACTTACAGTCAGAAGGAGGGAGAGAGAGAGAGAGAGAGAAAACAAAAGCAAAAACGTGAATGAATAAATATATAATGTTGCTTAATCCAATTGTGTGAGATGAAAGTAAATATCTGGCGGGAAATCGTTATCGTACTCCGCTCTTTTCATAATGAAACACTTTGTGAAGAATAAAAAGAAAACACACACACATACACTATAATCTTTTATACTACGCAACATTAAAAGACCACTAAAAGCCGTACACATAGTTTTACATAGTCACACGTACACACATAATATATATATATATATATATATATATATATATATATATATATATAGTGTGTGTGTGTAGCTGATATACTTATGTATGTATATATGATTCTATATGAACACATATTATTATAGATGTGTGTGCCTGTTGGTAATCTCGTGTATGTATAAGTGTATATGTGCTGCGTAAATATATAAAGTTAATTTAAAATTTTATAACTTTAGATTTGTATATTTTTTACGCCCCATTCTATAATAAAAAAAAAATGGCGCAAATCTTTGCTTAGTCAATATTAGAGATTCATCTGAAAAAATATTCGGTTAATAAGAGACAAATATTGAATTTTCTCTTTTATATTTTTGTACTCATATTTTCTTTAAATTTTTATATGTTCCATGATTTTCTTTCGTGTTATTTCCTTTACTTTTGTGCTTCGTACCGAGGTTGTTGTTTTTTTCTTACAGTTCTTTTCTGCATTCCTATGCCATCTGCTTTTCTTACCTTTTCATTATTCCATCTTTCATCTTTTCCTATTTGTTATTTACTTTTAAACTTCCCCACACGTTTATTTGTTCTCTCGTATTTTCCTTTATTATTTCCTGTTCCTAACATTTCCTTCCCTATTTGCTTATATAAATATATTGCTGTGTAGTTAACAATGTAGAGAATAAATCATATAGTCTACGTAACAGACCACCTCGTAAAACATGTCAGCTGGTTCACTGAGAAAACTTCCCTTACAAGAACTTTAAAAAAATACCCAACAAATTGTTTTAGTATATGTATTTTTTTTTTAACCGTCACTAAATTTCATTCTTCGTGCGCCAATCCTAACCTCACTTACCGCTAACCACTTAGTTTAAATATTTATCGCACCAATCATCTCCAGCTCCATCTACGCTCTTTTCCCAAACCGATACCAATTTGCAGTGATCAAATACAGCATTAATCTCATAGATCTCACCTATTACAGATGAAATACTACGAACATCAACGGTTAGCAACATATTGAGATGGAAAACCAAACACACGAGAAATATCACAGATTAATTTTCAATACTGACCTAAATGATTGAACGGCATATTACGATTAATCAAAATTATGGTAATTAATAACGCCTATCAATGCTATAATTTATTGAGTAGTTATTGACATGTAAGCTTTATGCCAATACTAACTTGACCTGATCTTTCATTCCTAATCCATATACTGTACAATGTATCATACCATTATTTAAATTCTTTACTCTACCCATATTCCTATGCAGTGATTTATGGATGCATCACTGAAACAAAACAGCCCAATGGTTAATTATTTGAAAACTCTGTTCATGTTTCGTGAGTTCAAATCCACTATTGGCGTTTCATTTCGTTATTTTTCACAGTTTCAGGGAAAATGAGTGAATGTATATGTGTCTGTATATGTCCACCTATGATTTGGCTTCCCATAATAGTTCACAGTGTAGCATACTTTACTTGAATATTAGCACTGATTCTGGTTCCCCTTGTGTCTTCATGTTGAAGTTGGTCTACTGAATACGCAAGGTACACAGTTTCTATACAGTCCTTATAGAACTGGTACAAATTCCTAATAGGTAATTCCTACGAATTAAGATGATATATATAAAGATTTATATTTGAGACATATTGTAATACTCTAACTATTAAACATTTTGCTTCTTATTCTAAGAATTATTTGAGAAATGAACCACCGGAAATCATTATTCAGAGACGCTATATGAGGATGAGATAGCAGTAGTTACAATATTGTTAACCACTTTAATGCCGTCAACATCCAGACGTTAATTAAAACTAATAATGTGGTGTAGCAAAGTCTGCTAATTATATCCGTAAGTTATTGAAGCAACTCGAATATGTTCTAATTATATTAAACCTCTTCAGTGAAGTATACAAAATGCAATGAGTATCGGAATTGCTGCTTAGTAAAAGAAGATATTACATCATTGATTTTTGTAATTATTTCGGTTAGGTACTGAAGACAACTAATAGTTTTAGGCCTTATTAGACTACTTCCACGAAGCATAGCTTGCTCTTTTGTATTAATTATTTTTCTAAATTTAATGCAGGTGTGTATTTTCAAAAGAGGGCTAAAGCTAGTCCAAGCTGTAAAAAAGCACATTCTACTTTACGTTATTTTCAGACCGTATTAATATTTATTTCTTTATTGCCCACAAGGGGCTAAACGGGGAGGCGACAAACAAGGACAGACAAAGTGATTAAGTCGATTACATCGACCTCAGTGCGTAACTGGTACTTAATTTATCGACCCCGAAAGGATGAAAGGCAAAGTCGACCTCGGCGGAGTTTGAACTCAAAAAGTAGCGACAGACGAAATACCTATTTCTTTACTACCCACAAGGGGCTAAACTGGGAGGGGACAAACAAGGACAGACAAAGTGATTAAGTCGATTACATCGACCCCAGTGCATAACTGGTACTTAATTTTATCGACCCCGAAAGGATGAAAGGCAAAGTCGACCTCGGCGGAATTTGAACTCACAACGTAACGGCAGAGGAAATACGGCTACGCTTTTCGCCCGGCGTGCTAACGTTTCTGCCAGCTCGCCGCCTTATTACAGTTAATAATTGTAACCTAAACTATCCCCTGACGTTTCGTATCCGTTTGTTATCATCCACTGTTCATCCGTAATAATTCAATACTCGACGTCTTTCTTAATCGTTCCTTTCCCAAAACATATTACTCATCAAAAGTTAGTCATTTTCAAAATCACCTGCAGGCAGATTGCAAACAGATTCAAATATATATTTCATAACTCTCCGTATTTGGATATTAAACAGGATATTTTCTCTCGAGTCATATATTTGTACATGAAAACAATCATGTTAGTTTGCATCTGCTATTATTCTAACTAGGAAGAATATATTGAGAGTTTTTACATTTAAGTAGATTTTAGTATTCCATGTTGTCAATGAAACCAAAATTTCACTGCCTAATGTAAGGCGGGGTACTGTCAGAAATGTTAGCACGCCGGGCGAAATGCTTAGCAGTATTTCGCCTGGCGCTATGTTCTGAGTTTAAATTCCACCGAGGTTGACTGTGCCTTTCATCCTTACAGGGTCGATGAATTAAGTACCAGTTATGCTCTGGGGCCGATATAATCGATTTAATCCATTTGTCTGTTCTTGTTTGTCCTCTCTTTGTTTAGCGCCTTGTGGGCAGTAAAGAAATAAGAATTCCACTACCTAATGTTGGTTTCGGCAACAATCGTATGAACACTATATATATATATAGCATAATTAAATCTCAGAATGAGATTGAAACAGTAATCGCTCGATAATGTAAAGTATAGAAGCTATCTTATCATGGCTAACCACATAGGGGAGGGGGTGTTACTCTAGCTTTATAGCCCCAAGAGATCGTCGTCTCTAGCTGGCTTTAGACACCATATCAGTGCCCTTGAAGTATTTGCAAAGGGAGGCCATCCCTTCCTCGCAAGCCTGAGTGATACGTTCGGACTAGTTATATATATATATATATATATATATATATATATATATATATATATATATATATACACACATATCGTAAAATGTTCGACTGAGCCCATCAAATATACTGTATTGAAAGAAGTACCACGAACATATTCATATGAATCTTTGTGTGAATGAGCAGTGAGAATTTTCGGTGTTAGCCTTGTAGTGTTACATTTTTCTGGCATGCAATTGCTGCCTCCATATTGGGCGGTTGGCATATTAAAATTAAGTTAGAGAGAGATAATAGATCTAATGTCTGTTAAATGACGGTGTCCTTCACAAAGCTAGTCACTTTGTAATAATTCTGTGAATAGCTGCAAAAACATACTTAATATCTTATGTAAGAGCAGGTTATCACATCCAGCCGAAACACAAGTTTTGCAAACTGGGTTAGTACATTTCTTTCAAATGCAATACTCACACTGAAGATGAAGGTTTTCCCTCGTTTCCAAGCTTAGGCTTGGGACATGTTCTCATGTAACCCAGGATGAAAAGCAAAGTTTTCATTGAAGCGCCAACAAGCAGAAGGTATTTTCCACCAATGACGTTAGTGTTACCTCTGTCTGAAGTTCGAGCGAAAACCTTAAATGCAAATCTGTTTAAGTTTGTGGGCTCATCGCATAATTTCAGCTGTTCCGCTTTAGAACACCAGAATTCTCCTAATCTTCGTATTTTGCATAAAATTATCATTGCTTAAGAAATATTGAAGTGCAACTTAAATTTAGAACTTAGATAAGTCTATGGTAAATCAAACATTTTAAAGGATCGAAATTTTAGGAAAAGCATAGATCGAAAAATGTTATGCCATTTCAGTATATTTTTTAGCCACTGTCTGTATGTGTTTTGGGGACTCAAAGTAACAGACGATGGGATAGGTGGCACTCATGATAACGGATAGCCTTTATGATCGGAAAATGCAACGCCATAACCCCCCTCCAAAGTTGTGCTCTAGTTTGAATATTTATTTCAAGTGACATCTCTAGCAAGTCTTGCGTTATGCTCATACAATCATAACAGCGCATTGAAGATGTGAAAAATTTCGGGAAGAAATATTATATTGTGTAGGAAATATCTGAGACTTACATACATTAAAATTCTTCATTTAAGCCGCATATAATCAAATCGTTGATACGTAGTTGCATCCTTTACTCTTTTGCTTGTCTCAGCTATGCAGTCGGCTGCGGTCATGCTGGATCACCATAAGAAGTAAAATAATGTCTTTTATTGTTTCTATTTTAAATGTGTATGTAATAGTATCAAATAACAGCTGTAGGATATGTTATAACATTAGCTGAGACAATATCAAGCGACGATTACATTCCGCATAAAAATAGAGAGCACATATTAGAAATCTCGTTTTTAAAATTCCTCTTTTAAACGATATCGAGATTTATTTTTAAAATTCCTCATTTAAAATACTGCAACATTCAAACGCAAAATATGCAGATCGCTCTAGTATACGTAACAGGAGGAAAAATATTCCAAATTAGAACTCTCTGTGTACGTAGGGCACTCAGCTAAATACACGGGTTTACACGGCACTTGTGTTCCGATCTGTACATTTCAGGCGAGGATCGTGGGGACTTTTATAGAATTTTGCGAAGCATAAACTGTGTATTTTATGTATAATTCAGTAAATTTATAACCTCCTTTGTTAATGTATTTCTGTTTCAACGTCTCTGTTTCACTTCTTTCTGATTATTATCCCATGAATCTATTCATATACAGGAGTTTTGTGTCGTAGGTTTAATCGTATTTTGCTAATGTATTTACGTTACTGTGAAACAAGTTACGTCACAAAACGGTTTGAAAACCACATTTAATACTTAAATGATTATAGAACGTAACTAAACATTCTGCTGACTTCTGCTTCTTAATTGAATATACGGCAAATTATTATATTAAGTTATTACTTAAGCTTAACGTTACTGGATGGAAGCACTCCGTCGGTTACGACGACGAGGGTTTCGGTTGATCCGATCAACGGAACAGCTTGCTCGTGAAATTAACGTGTAAGTGGCTGAGCACTCCACAGACACGTGTACCTTAAACGTAGTTCTCGGGGATATTCAGCGTGATACAGAGAGTGACAAGGCCGGCCCTTTAAAATACAGGTACAACAGAAACAGGAAGTAAGAGTGAAAGAAAGTTGTGGTGAAAGAGTACAGCAGGGATCACCACCATGCCCTGCCGGAGCCTCGTGGAGCTTATAGGTGTTTTCGCTCAATAAACACTCACAACGCCCGGTCTGGGAATCGAAACCGCGATCCTATGACCGCGAGTTCGCTGCCCTAACCACTGGGCCATTGCGCCTCCACTTAACGTTACTACGTTCACGCTTGTTTAGATTTAGATACTCATTTCTTGGAAAGTTGAGTAGTACCTTTCACACACACATACATTATCCATATATATATTATTCAAACAAATTCCAACTCTGTTTTTTTGTTTTATTTATATTCTTTATAGTATTAATGTACAATATAGAATACATAGTATAAAAAGTATATATAGTGGTATAATGAAATGAAGTATTGATTGTCTTATTGAATAGATGAATTATTGAATATAAAATATTAAGGGTTGAGTATACTTTCTTGCATTAACGCAGTCTTCAAGGTCCCAGGTTGTGACAGGAGTGTTTCAACAATATATATATATATATATATATCGTATATTTAAAAGTCAAGTTGTGTGTCTGTCTCACAACTTGACTACTCCCACATTTTGCGGTGCAGTCTAACCAACACCGGGTATCGTATAGTCGTGATTCATATCGAGCCCTTCTGGGTATTAGCGCGTGTCTACGATGAGTCTACGATTTAAAAAATAATTTACCATCATCTTTTTCCATTTCAATGCATTTTTCGCTATTATATAAGGGAAGTAACTCCCTAAAAATGTCTACGATGAGTCAACGATTTAAAAAAAAAAAAATTACCATCCTTTTTTTTCCATTTTTAATGCATTTTTTTGCTATTTTTTGGCTAAAACTCTCTAAAAATTCTTATATAGTTATTTCCCTTACAAACCTGAGCAACGCCGGGCGATACTGCTAGTATATATATATATATATATATATATATATATATATATATATATATATATATACGCATATGTTTTCAAGATATATTCTTTTATTCTTCTACTTGTTTCTTTCATCTGACTGTGGCTATGCTGGAGCGCGCCTCAGAATTTATGCTTTGTAAGCCTGGTACTTATGCTATGGGACTCTTTTGCCGAACTGTTAAGTTACAGGGACGTAAACACAGCAGTATCGGTTGTCATTCGATGTTGGGGACACACACACACACACACAGACACATATATATACGTCACACACGACGCAGGCACATTTCCACAAATATAAGGCGGGGTATACACACAAATATACAAAATTCCTTCACACAATTCCCTTTAACCAAATTCACTCACTAAGCAATGGACCGCCCGGAGCTATAGTAGACGTCACTTGCTGAATGTGGCATACAGTTGGACTAAACCTGAAACCATGAGGAAGAGCGTAGGCTCGAAACGTAAAAGAATTTCTCACCTTCCCAGGCGTTAAACTAATACACCTGTTTGTTGTTTACACACCTGTCTTCGATTATTGTAAATTCCAAGGATATAAAATTAGCTTGTTAACCATACAGCCATGCAGAGCAATATAATACTTTAAGGGAACAATATTTCACAGGTGCATTATTAGAATATTAATATATCAAAATAGGAATGATGTGAAACCATGTCTTTCACAATCTAAATTTACTTTTATCGGAGTATCTCATTAAAATATCTATTATATAAAGACATATATCTGCAATACTAAACCGGTAGAAATTGCTCCAATATCGTGATTATTGACGAGAAAATAATGATAATGAAAATGAATATGAATATCAGGAACAAACAAGGAAGCAAGCAGCTGGAGGCTAAAACAGAGTGACGAGGTGAAAAGAGAAAAGAACCTTTTTATTGGGTTGTCCGGAAAGTTCGTGCCGATTTTTAAAGGAAACAAAAAGGTCAATAAATACTTTCCATTACCCAAGCTTTACCAGGTGCTCATGAACGGTGGATTTTGATAGGTTGAGGTTTTGTTCCAATTCTTGGGTTGTGCACTGTGGGTTATTCTCAATTAATGACTTGATTTGGTCATCATCTGTAGCGTAAGGTCTGCCTGATCGCTCTTTATCAATAAGGCTACAATCTCCAGCTCGGAACCTTGCGAACCAATTCCGTAAAGTTCTTTCGGATAAAGGAACATCACAATAAACTGCGCATATTTCTTTGGTTGCTTGTGAGGCATATTTCCCTTTACGGAAAAAGAAAAGCATCAAGTGCCGAAAATGAACTTTCTTATCTTCGAATTTAAAGCGTTACAGAATTAACACAGATTATAGGAACATAAACCTTCTTCCTCGAAAAGATATCTTAAACAGTGCTCTAAATGGATGTGTAGTTCAATCCTATTTTATAAACTCAAACATGTTCTAAAATAAGTCGAAAGGTAAGCTACTATAAATCGGCACGAACTTTCCGGACAACCCAATATTTATGTATCACATGTATATGTCATAGGAACATAAACCTTCTTCCACGAAAAGATAGCTTAAACTGCGCTGTACATGGAGGTGTAGTCAAATCCTATCTTATGGACTCAAATATGTTCTAAAATAAGTCGAAAGTTAAGCTACTAGAAATCCGCACGAACTTTCCGGACAACCCAATATTTTTTATGTTGTGTATACAACATTGTATATTTGAAAATACTGTCCTTATCCTCTGCCTTTTCAGTGCTTTTATGAAGAGGATCAATGTGAATGCTTTCTCCATCCAAATTTATGTACGTGTGTCGGTTTGTGAAAATCTCAGTATATTTACCACTAGCAGTATTGCCGGCGTTGATCGGGTTTGTAAGGGAAATAACTATATAAGCATTTTTAGAGAGTTATAGCCAAAAAATAACAAAAAAATGCATTAAAAATGGAAAAAAAATTATGGTAATTTTTTTTTTAAATCGTTGACTCATTGTATACATTTTTAGAGAGTTACTTCCCTTATATAATAGCAAAAAAAATGCATTGAAATGGAAAAAGATGATGGTAAATTATTTTTTAAATCGTAGACTCATCGTAGACGCGCGCTAATACCCAGAAGGGCTTGATATGCGTCACGACTATAAGATACCCGCTTTTGGTTAAACTGCACAACAAAATGTGGGAGTAGTTAGGAATCTAAATCGTAGGAGACAGACAGCACACAACCTCACTTTTATATATAAAGATTTCAATTTTGAGCCATTAGGCATCTTTGTTCTCCGGTAAAATTTTGTGAAAACATATTTTATTCTTGTTCTCATTGGATGTTAAAACTTTTGTTCTTCCAACATCTAATTACTTCGTTCAACACTTTTCTACATTTCTTTGAATCATTTTTCGCTCAAAAATATTTCATATTTTCTAATTACTGTCTCCATTTGATTTTCAATTCCTTTTTCAAATCGTTTCTATATTTCTCTCCTTTTCTGTTTTTTTTTTCCGCTGGTAATTAACGGAGACATCCTCGTTCTCCTTCATTGTATTCATAGCATAGCGAAGCGGAGACAGCAATGATAAACAAAAAACAACATTAGCAATTAGATAATTAATGCTTTACAGACATTTCGAGAGGCCAATCAGTCTGAAAACTACAACATCAGACAGGAGAAGCCAGGCACAATCATCCATGTCTATTATAATTTATATTTCATAATACCTACAGCAATAAGTCTCTTAATTAGAAGATGCTATTAAACAAAACAGAATTTTGAAGATATTTCCTCAGTCGCTAAGGTCTATTATTTCAAAAATAACTCACACAATATTAAGAATCTTAAAGATGAAAATCTGCTTTCAGTGCTTTATCTAATAAGGTGATATTTCGATGTAAATTCAGCTCATGTGCAAAAGTTTTTATATTGCATTTCCTCTTTTGGTGAGCATTATCTCTTATCGCTCTGCATGAGCAGCTTGGCTTTCTGCTAAATTTGAAACTATTTACTAATACTTTCTTTGTTAGGAGTCAGGCAACTGAACATCCTCAGAATGCACATATACATGTTTGTGTGCATTCACGCACATGTATGTATGTATTATGTATATATGTTAATATATATATATATATATATATATATATATATATATATATATATATAATATATATATATATATATATATATATATTATATATATATACACACGTGTGTTTTTGCGTGCAGGAGTGACTGTGTGGTAAGAATCTTGCTTACCGACCTCATGGTTCTGGGTTCAGTCTCACTAAGTAGCACCTTCTGCAAGTGACTTCTATAGCCTCGGGCCGACCAAAGCCTTGTGAATGGATTTGTTAGGTGGAAACTGAGAGAAGTTTATATATATATATATATATATATATATATATATATATGTGTGTGTGTGTGTGACTGTGTTCGTCCCCACCACCATCGCTTGATAATCGATGTTGGTGTGGTTACGTCCCTGTAACTTAGCGGTCCAGCAAAAGTGTCCGATAGAATAAGTACTAGGCTTACAAAGAATAAGTCCTGGGGTCGATTTTTTTTTACTAAAGGTGGTGCTGCAGCATGGCCGCAGTCAAATTACTGAAAGAAGTAAAAGAATAACAGATATATCAACACTTTTATATACTTTTGCGTATGTGTGTGTCTGTGTTTGTTTGTGAATATAGATGTATGCATCGTCTGATTATTATCATTTTGTTTTTCTTTGAAGGATGTTGTTCTACCGAAACTGCGATACTTTTAGGTTTTAGAAGAATAAAAATAGAGTTTGCAAATGTAGAAACGAAAGTTACGTATATTGTGTTTCTCTCTTGATATATATGTAAATTCCGCAAAGAATAAAAGAAATTTGCTGCATGATTTAAGTGAATTCATATCTTGCACGTTGTATTGTGAGCATTTTGTTCAGTTTTCTTTCGCCGTATAATTCTATACAAAAACAGTATGTGAATAGAGAAAAGTCACTATTTTCTTGTTGAAATCGCAAATGTGCTCATAATTTATATATATTTTCTTATATGTATGTATTAACAGCAGACTTTAGTCGGAAAATTATGCTGCTGAAGGTCGATGTAAATACGTACAAACGTTAGGCCACCTGCAAAATTAGACATGTAAATGATATAAAAATAAGTTTTGTGAATACAACGTGTTTTCTTGCCACGACTGAGCTCTATGTCAGCAGCAATAATGATTTATTGCATAACTTGTATCCTTTATCGCTTACTTGTTTCACTCATTCTCTTGAGACCGTGCTGGAGCACGGAAGTGAAGAGTTTCAGTCGACCAAATTGGCCCCGTTAATTATACGTCTTTTCTCAGATCTGGTATTTTTTGTATCAGGTGTATTGTTGAAGAGATATCCGTGTTAACGGACGTAAACAAGAAGTGCTGCATGGGAGGATAACACAGACACACACCCACATTCTCACACGCACGCACACACACACACACACACACACACACACACACATACATACATACACACACACACACACACACACACACACATATATATATATATATATATATATAAAGAGATAATGGTGCCATTGAGACCCAACGGTGTCAGGTAATGCTGTCACAGTCGAAACGGAGTTAATTTTTCCTCTCACACAGTCTCTGATGAACGGATACTATTAAATATCCTAGAAACAGCTGTAAGACCTATCTATAAATGCTCTAATAGCTATACAGCTTTTGTTCTTTTATCTCATTACGTAAAAAATGTGTGTATATGTGTGTATATATATATATATATATATATATATATATATATATATATATATATATATATATGCATATACACACATATGTATATACCAGTAGTATCCACCGTAACCCGTTTGGTTTCAACCACTCCAAGTTGAAAATGTCGTTGCGCGGCGGCAACGGAAAAGATACTATTTCGAACTTCATGCAAAGTAAACCTTAAATAACACAGTTCTTCTGCGTTTGGTGTGACAACATAAACACGACGAAGTGTTTCTTCTTCGGAAATGTTCAAATGGTTCAACTTCTTCATCGCTTTCTTCTTTGCCATTTTTTATTACTATCGTTCCAAGTGAAACACATGGATACTTCAGCATAAAATAATATTTTTGCAAAGTCTTCATTGATGTCCAATGAAAAGAATTTTCTCAACGTTGTTCTCATATATCGTTCATTGACCAGACATAAACATCCTCAGTATTTTCGAGTGCCTTTGATCGGGTACACAAAAATATGTGGCCAGCCAGGCGGAATCAGCGAACTGCTACACTCTGTGACATTGGTCATGACTTTGCCTCGCTTTCCTTAGAACATTCTCATTTGTGACTCGGTCCGCCCAAGGCTTGTATGATATGGTATGATACTATGTTACATTAGCTCTGAGAATATCGAAAACCAATATTTAGATATGGTTTAAATGAGGATCGAAAGCGACACTACTGAAACGGAATTTGCCAAATGTTCTACTGCCACTCTGATTCAACGTAATAGAAAACAAATATTTGAGATGAAGATATACAGATCATTGCAGAGAAAACGATGTATGATATATCAATACATATATGTGTGTTAATAAGACTTTTGTACATTCTAGAATAGTGGAAAAAAAAATCAATTATGGCATTTACTTTTAGAATGTTGAAATTCGACGGAAGTGTCAAATCATATTGACAAACAGAAAATCTATATTCTGCTGTATGAAAGCGATTGTCAAAGGCCACTTACTATATGTCAAAATCACACACAAGTGTATAATTATATTGATATTCATACAGATATAACAAAGTGTGTTTTAGACCAGAAAGAAAAACATTATTTAATAATGAAATGTGAAGTAACAAACATTCATAACGCATTAATGCCCGGCTTTTTATCGGCTTCAGTTATCGTAAATGTTTATATTATATTAGGCAAAAACAATTCTATGAACTATAAATTATTCTATTATTATTCATCGTAATCGATGCGATCTGAGTTTCGTGAATGGGTGCAGATACTTTGGACGGTAACAATAATTCATTTTACAAATATATCTTACGTAATTACATTTTTGATGGGTAGCATCATAATGTTTTGCTATTACTGGTATTATATAGCCGCTAGTATGATATTAAGAAGTTAACACTTAAGACTTGTATTTGAATTGTTCAACGAGGAAAGTGGGAAGCGCATATGAAATAAAACTTTTATTATAGCCTAAGGAAATGTCCTTAAGGTTAAGACTTTAGGAATACATTCAGCAAAGAGACTCAGGCAATATATCTGCGGTTCTGATTCCAGCAAATATAGATATTTGCTATATATTCAGAGATATGTTATCGAATATTAAAGAAGCATGTAGATAGTAAGGAATAGTGAAGGAATAAAGTTTTGTGATTCAAATCTTACTAAAACGCAATGCGCACTGTCTCGACAAATCTTCTCGTAGACGACAAATGCTAAAATACGTCAGATAATACCTGCAGGTGGCGTTGTTGTGTGACATGATTTCATCGAATTTCAGATTGGCAGCGACAGTCAGTCAAACAGATGTTTCGGCAAAAACTGGCCGAGGCCATGTCTAAGTTAATAGCGCCATCTGCTACGATCTTTTAAGGCATTATTAAGTCAGGTTATGTCGTATCATGGCCCATTCAAGGTGGGATTTTTTTGTCGATTGATATGTATCCAAGTATTATTAGTGTATCTGGTATTCCCTTAACGAAATAGTCTAGGTTTCTTTTAAAGGCGATGGGATCTTTTTTTTCTTTGATTTGTTTTCGGATAAAGTTATACAAAGCAGGGCTTGTTGAGCTAGTGAAATTCTGTTACAATGAATTTATGTGTCATGAACCAGAATTGTGTAAGGCATGTTTGACACGTGACCTCAGGCTTAGAGGAATCTTGAATTTGATAAGGTCATTTGGACAATGATAGTGTTATTTTCTCAACATTGTCCAAATTATGTAGTGGCCACCGTGGTATTGGAGAGAATATTATTGGAGAGAATAAACTTGCAATATTTTAAACCAGTCTCAACAATCAAGATTATTCATGTCTTTTAATTTTTCTTATTGATTGCTCTTTGTTGTGATTCATTTCTCATACTGCATTGCTTGGTGGGGAGAGACCACAGTGGGCAGAAATATTCTAGATATGGACTTAAGAATTCTTGCTCTCCGAAACGACAAGTTCTGAGGATTCACCTCATCCTGCGAGCCATGGCAATTTTATTGTCGATGTGAGTACTCCAGCGAAGATTGTTCTCTCTGATATTATGAGATACTGTGAGCAGTTTCCGGAAGGAAGAGGATAAGGTTGTTTAGGTGCATCCTCTCTTCCAATGTTCAGATGAGTTCCGATTTCAGCTGAATTCAGATTTACCTCATTTAATAGCATATTGTTGTTCTCCTCTTATTGCCTAACTGCATGTAGATCAAACTGGATTTCGTTTCGGTTTTCTCCACTGATAATTATCTGAAGCCTGGAGTCGCATGCTAATATATTTATGTTTCTATGCTTGAGATATCTTTTATACAGATTATAGAAAAAAGAAGCGGGTCCAAAACAATCCCCTAGAGGACACCACTGGTTTCTTGGCGGTTTTGTTGGGATTGAATGGATCATCACCCACCCCGATCGGAACACTATGTTCATTTCATCAGAAAATAATTAATCCACTTAAACGGTCTCCAACAGAATCCAATACTGGACAAGTTTAAATGGAAGATATTTTAGTTTATTCTGTCGAACTCTGCTGAATTCAAGATACATAAGAACCTGATCACAAAGCATTAATGACATCACCGAAGTGATGTAAAAGCTGTGTGGGCAGTCCCTAACACAGCGAATGCCATGCTGTTTGAAATTAAGAAGATTGAGGATATCCAGGGAGAGAGTTATCCTTCATCTCCACACTCTTTGAGATACTTTGGTCATATGGAAGTTGAGTGAGATTGACCGATAGGTAACTAAAAGAGATCTGTTTCCCTTTTCGAAGACCGAGATGACAAGTTGAGATAAGAAATGTTTCTGGATATAACCTGAGCTAAATATGTTTCTCGAAAGATATATTTGAAGGGTTGCAAGTAGGTGTCTGTATTCTTTCGGGACACTAGTGAAATATTTATCAGAACCTACTGTGAACAATACTTTATTTCATTTATTGCTACTTTGATATCTGTAGTAGTAAAACTTATGTCAGAGATAATATGATGGTGTTTTAAGTTGTTCAGATCTCAAATATGATCATAAAATATAGAGCAATATAGTTTATGCAGTACTTCTGTCATTTTTCTCGGCTTCATGCTGAAGAATGCTGCTATCATCTATCACTTGACCAACGTGTGAGAGACCGACGAAAGTGAATAGAACACTTTCGTGCTCTGATCTTTTTGATTTCCCCGTTTTCCTCTACAGTTATTTAGTTGCCAGTGTAGGGTTACATGTTGATCTGCAGACGATATTTTTCCAGCTCAAAGCTTCTTGTAGCTGTTGAATGTGGATGCTGTTTCAAGTAGCATTTTAATTGGTTTATCAGTGCTTGGTTTTATTTCCCCACTTGGAGCCTATTTCTGCTACTTTCGTAGGATCATACATAAGTGACAATGTTCTCGAAGTGTAGCCATAGTGTTTCACTATCAGAAAAACTGTGAGTGAAGAACCAGTTGATAAGTGATAGAAATTTTCTAATTGCCGCTTAGATTGCTTAGTAAGGAACGATGTTGTCGAACTGGAGCGAGAGTGACTAGTTTGGCTTTGGCATGCCCAAAATGTATTCGCTTCCTTTTCTTCGATTCAAGAGTGTTACGGAATGATGAATTATTTAGAGTTCCCGGAGTAGATGTTCTACTGTAAGTCTATTTCAGATGGGGGAGTTCAAGAAAAGCACGTTTTCTGATTTTCTAAAAGAAAATCTATTAACATTTCTTCCTAAAATTCTCGTCTTAATCTTTGCAAATTAAACCTGATTAAAACTGTGGAAGTGATTGTTAGAGCATTAATATACATAGACATTTAACTTACGTACACACACAATCGCGCGCACAGACATTCATATGCAATCGTAATATAAATATACATGTCATACATGCAGAACAAAAAACTTTTCAATGTACAAGACAACACAATCAGTAATATAAATATGAAAGCCAGTGTTATATCAATAGCGTAGGAGTCTGTTTCCGCCCCCCCTCCCCGGTGGGAAATGCAGTTCAATATTCTTCAAGCCACAATGGACTGGAAGCACTCCGTCGGTTACGACGACGAGGGTTCCGGGTGATCCGAATCAACGGAACAGCCTGCTCGTGAAATTAACGTGTAAGTGGCTGAGCACTCCACAGACACGTGTACCCTTAACGTAGTTCTCGGGGATATTCAGCGTGACACAGAGAGTGACAAGGCCGGCCCCTTGAAATACAGGTACAACAGAAACAGGAATTAAGAGTGAGAGAAAGTTGTGGTGAAAGAGTACAGCAGGGATCACCACCATCCCCTGCCGGAGCCTCGTGGGGCTTTAGGTGTTTTCGCTCAATAAACACTCACAACGCCCGCGAGTCCGCTGCCCTAACCACTGGGCCATTGCGCCTTAAATATTCTTCAAGCCGCAATATATCCTCTATAAATAGTAAATTGCAGTATGAGCCACATTGTAATTTGACAAAAATACACAGGGTAGAAAGAAATTCCCTGCTTTGATGATAAGTCTGCTCGTTGAGGTTAGTCTTAGGGTTAAACAATAAAAACAACCAGGAATGCCTCAGCTGACAATCACATAATATACATCTGTCAATGCGACCAAAAATAAAAACAAAAGACCTTTCAAAAGGAAACCATTTCAATTTTTGTTTATTTCTAATGTTAAATAAAAAGAAACAGTAATAATAATAATAATAACAACAATACTGAAATTAATATCAAAAATAATAATAATAATAATAATAACGATAATAAAGAAACAAATAAAAAAGATATGACAACATTTTCTCTTAGCTGTTGTTGTTCTCCGCGTTGTTGTTGACTGCTCTGACGTCGTTAACAAAAACCGGAAAGCACATCAAAACATTTCCTCAAAATCAAAGATGTTCTCGTGATTTCAACTCCATGACATTAAATTCAAACATGAAGAAAAACCTATTTTCTTTTGTTTGTTATTTAGCTTTCAAGCCAATATCTAGTTTTATACTCACATACATAAAGATATCAACCCCACCGCCTCACACACACACACACATATATAGTGAAAGACAAAGAAAGAACGACACACATACCGATGCATACACACACACACCTACACGATACAAATACACACAACGCCAATATTCAAACGAGTGCACTTCGATCATTTCAGTATTCAACGTTGATACAAAATTCCGTTCACGTATTGCAATAATCATGTATGTTCGGGAGTGAATCAAAGGGAAATAAGAATTTAATTTAAAGCGAAATTATTGCGGAATCGGGGCAATCCTTAATTAGCCACATCGTGTTTACGCAATAATACTATGTACGTATGTAGGTATGTATGTAAGTGTCCGCGTATATACATATATATATATATATATATATATATACATACGCTTTTACCAGTTTCAGCCATTTGACTGTGGCCATGCTGGAGCACCGCCTTAAGTCGAGCAAATCGACCCCAGGACTTTGGTCGACCCGAGGCTATAGTAGAAGACACTTGGCCAAGGTGCCACGTATTTGGAGACTGAATCCGGAAGCATGTGGTTAGTAAACAAGCTACTTACCATACAACCACTCCTAGGCCTATATATATGCACACACACACACACACATATAATATATATATATATATATATATATAATTAATCAATATAGGGAGGCAAAAAAATTTTGTAGAATTCTTTTGCCCCCAGCGGCCTAGTGGGAAAAAATTAAATAGTCATAAACCATTTTTAAGTTCAATATCACAATCAAGGAACGGCCATAATAGGCCATTCACCCACTAGAAATAACAGCCAAAAAGCTTCAACCGCAAAATAACATTAATTCCGTAAATCAGGAGAAAATTAAAAAACATTTACCCTGAAATTCCTTATACGATGCACCGTTTCTTCTACTGTTTAATGGTAAACTAACGTGATTAAATTAAATCAAGCCAATCTACCATAGGCCCTTAGATTCATCAGTAAGGAATAGCCAAAACGGAACAGATATTTTTCACGAGGCATTCACGTCCATGCCTCGCCAATATCTGACCTAAAATTTTCAAATCGTCGCACTCGCGCCAAATTTATCGGCAGCAAATAAATATAAGCCGCCGATTCCATTACGGAACCAACCAGAAAATTCATAATTAATCAATATAGGGAGGCAAAAAAATTTTGTAGAATTCTTTTGCCCCCAGCGGCCTAGTGGGAAAAAATTAAATAGTCATAAACCATTTTTAAGTTCAATATCACAATCAAGGAACGGCCATAATAGGCCATTCACCCACTAGAAATAACAGCCAAAAAGCTTCAACCGCAAAATAACATTAATTCCGTAAATCAGGAGAAAATTAAAAAAACATTACCCTGAAATTCCTTATACGATGCACCGTTTCTTCTACTGTTTAATGGTAAACTAACGTGATTAAATTAAATCAAGCCAATCTACCATAGGCCCTTAGATTCATCAGTAAGGAATAGCCAAAACGGAACAGATATTTTTCACGAGGCATTCACGTCCATGCCTCGCCAATATCTGACCTAAAATTTTCAAATCGTCGCACTCGCGCCAATTTATCGGCAGCAAATAAATATAAGCCGCCGATTCCATTACGGAACCAACCAGAAAATTCATAATTAATCAATATAGGGAGGCAAAAAAATTTTGTAGAATTCTTTTGCCCCCAGCGGCCTAGTGGGAAAAAATTAAATAGTCATAAACCATTTTTAAGTTCAATATCACAATCAAGGAACGGCCATAATAGGCCATTCACCCATGGGTGAATGGCCTATTATGGCCGTTCCTTGATTGTGATATTGAACTTAAAAATGGTTTATGACTATTTAATTTTTTCCCACTAGGCCGCTGGGGGCAAAAGAATTCTACAAAATTTTTTTGCCTCCCTATATTGATTAATTATGAATTTTCTGGTTGGTTCCGTAATGGAATCGGCGGCTTATATTTATTTGCTGCCGATAAATTTGGCGCGAGTGCGACGATTTGAAAATTTTAGGTCAGATATTGGCGAGGCATGGACGTGAATGCCTCGTGAAAAATATCTGTTCCGTTTTGGCTATTCCTTACTGATGAATCTAAGGGCCTATGGTAGATTGGCTTGATTTAATTTAATCACGTTAGTTTACCATTAAACAGTAGAAGAAACGGTGCATCGTATAAGGAATTTCAGGGTAAATGTTTTTTAATTTTCTCCTGATTTACGGAATTAATGTTATTTTGCGGTTGAAGCTTTTTGGCTGTTATTTCTAGTGGGTGAATGGCCTATTATGGCCGTTCCTTGATTGTGATATATATATATATATATATATATATATATATATATATATTATATATATATATATATATATATATATATATATATATATATATATCGACATGAGTGTGGATACCTCTTTCCAAGTGCACTTTACCAGGATGGCGACAAAGTGCAGACGATTGGCTGAATGGATCCTAAGAACATTCAGAACCAGAGATAATGAAACCATGATGGTTCTCTGGCGGACATTCGTCCTCAGCCGCCTGGATTACTGCTCACAGATATGGTCAACCACCAGTGTGAAATTAACAGCAGACCTTGAAGCAATCAAGAGAAGATTCACAAAGAAGATCGTCTCTTTGCAACAGCTCAGCTACTGGGAAAGGTTGAAACAGCTAAGACTCTACTCCCTGGAGAGAAGACGGGAGAGGTATGTAGTAATATATGCCTGGAAGATCCTGGAAGGAATTGTGCCAAATTTTGGCATTGTAAGCTACATCAGTGCTAGAACGGGACGACACTGCATAGTGCCAAATATCCCAGCAATGCCATCATGCTTCAGGACTAGCTTCTGCAACAGTCTGGATTTCAAGGTCCCACAGCTTTTTATCATCCTCCCAAAGAGTCTGAGGAATTTGCACAAAGTAGATGTAGCAGTATTTAAGTCAAAGCTGGACATCTTCCTGTCGAGTGTCCCAGATGAACCTACCTCTCGGCAAGAGGTGCAAATGAGAGTAGCTATATCAAACTCCATTCTTCACCCCAAGTGCCACATATTAGAGGAGGTTCATCGTAATAACAGTGTATCACAAAATGGCGGTGCATGAGAATGACCGCAGCTCTGAGCTGAAACAAGAAAAAAAATATATATATATAATATAACTCCGCTGTATCTCAATCATAAGGGAATTTTACATTGCTTATAAACTCTATATTTGGATGGACTCATTATAATCTGTTGGACTTTACTCATAGGATATTGGAATATTGCATTTATGCCATTATGCCTATAAAACGGATCTACAACTTCAATATCCCTACATATCTTACATCTATTTTCTTTCCCCCACCTCACTCTCTATTTTGTATCACATCTAAACTAACTATGACTTAACTATCCTCTAACACCGTCTCCGATGAAGGGATATAATTAATAAATATCCAAGAAACAGCTGTAAGACCTATCTATAAATGTTCTAATATCTACACAGCTTTGGTCTTTTTATCTTATTACGCAAAAAATTCTTATACACACACACAGACATGACGGAAATTGTTCCTATATCCAAAACAGAATCTCAATATAAAGCATTAGGATACTAATATATATATATATATATAGGAAGTTAAAAGTTATGGCCGGTCATACAGTGATCATTGGTTTCGCACCTATAAAGCCCTCAACTGTATAAGCGAGCAACTCGGCGGACTCAAATGGCTCAAGGTGCATAACCACTGTTCGACTTGCGGGGAAGAAATATGTTATGGTCAGTTGCCTTGTTTTATTTTTTCTCCTTCGGGCTTTGAATTCTCAATTTGTTGAATAATCCTACCACAGCTTCTTCGAACTTCACCACCCCTGGAGCCGGTGTTCGGGAGGGTGGCCAACTCGATCGCAACACGGACAATTAATATTTGTTTACGAAACAAACTGACCGTTTCTTGCTTAAATTGTAGAGAGTTTATGCACCTTCGGACATTTAAGTCTGACGAGTCACCCAATTGCTAAGAACTTTATAGGTGCGAAACCAATGGTCACTCTATAACTGACCATACCTTTTAACTTCCTAATACAAGCAGGAGTGGTTGTGTGGTAAGTAGCTTACCAACTACATGATTCCGAGCTCAGCCCCACTGCGTGACACCTTGAAGTGTCTGCTATAGCCTCGGACCGACCAAAGTCTTGAGTGGATTTCGTAGACGGAAAGATGCCCGTCATATATATATATATATATATAACGTAAATTATAATAGCCATCTCAATATGGCTAACCACTAAAAGTGGGTGTTACTGTAGCTTTTAGCCCCAGGAGATCATCGTCTCCCGGGGCTAAAGGCTACAGTAACACACACCCTTAGTGGTTAGCCATATTGAGATGGCTGTTATACTTTACGTTGTCGAGCGGTTACTGTTTACATCTCGTTCAGAGATTTATTATTGCTATTATATATATATATATGTATATATAATGTGTGTGTGTGTCCAACATCGCTTGACAACCGATGCTGGTGTGTTTACGTCCCCGTAACTTAGCGGTTCAGTAAAATATATCTATAGAAGTACTAGGCTTGCAAAGAATGAGTACTGAAGTAGATATGCTCGACTAAAGGTGGTGTGATCCAGCATGGCCGTAGCCAACTGCCTAAAACACGTAAAAGGATATATATATACATATATAGAAGTAATGATTTAATGTTGTGTTATAAAACTTGTATGCTGATTAGAGCCCTCTTACAGTATTCGGCTATCTAATGTCATTAACAGTATGGATATATAAACCACTGGACTTATCGCATATGTAGAGTTTGTAAAATATAGGGATTCACGAGATTTATTATTCACTGCGATAGTTTCGACCTGGTAAAGTACCGAAACACAATGTGTGGAAAATATCATTGTTCATGATTTACTTTCTTTTTTCTCATATATATATAATGCTATTCCTCTGACCTAGTACCTATTTTTATATATTTTTCTTACCTACTACACTATTCTACCTCACCCCTCACAGAAATTTTTTTCTACGCTTCCCTCTCAAATATACCCTGAAATGGAATCCTTAACTTGGCGCTGTAAAGGAAGATATAAGCGCTCTATGTTAGAAGGTACATCAGATGTTGATTGCGGAGCAGTTAGATAAACCACATTTATGATAGATGTTATATAAACGAATGAGATTATAAATGTTAAAGAAACAGGATTTTCGACTAAACGAATACTAAATAAATTTACTTGTTCAAGAAGGAAATATTGCATACTTTATTTAAAATCGCTAATGTTCGCCAAGCAGTTTTACTGTATTGAAATCTTGCTAATCAAATAAAAGGAAAGTCCTTGTTGATCTGTCAAACAAAACATCCACTTTCACTTGAAGGTTTCAGCAGGCATTCGCTACCAGTTTATTGGAAATCTAATAGAAAAGCGTGCGTGCTTCATAAAATCTACTTGAATATCGTTACAAGAATTTTTCCATCTTGAGACTGATGGATATTAAAATCTATAAATTTAGATTTGGAAATTTTATTAATATGAGCAACTATTGCAGATCACGAAACTGCATATTTCTTTACTATTTGTCAAATTCATAAGGATGTACGTTTACCTCCAAAAGTCAGATCAATGGTGCGGCAATTTTACAAGGGAGTGTTATTAATGTGCAAGTCCTTTTAATAAGGAAAATCGTTTTTTGAAACTTCAATGAAACAAAAGAACAAAACTCAGTGAAATTTAATAAATTTCTAATGAATATTGACAGAAAAACATAAACAGCAGAATATCAGTGATGTATGATGTGGAATATCATGAGATGAGAAAAGTTGAGAAAATATAATTCATTCCAGCGTGCACAAATTTGTTATATTTGCGCTCGATACCGCATTTGTTGTTAATGCCTAAGTAAATGGAGAACAGAACACTGTTATCTCAAACAAGAGCATAACCGTTTATCAATTTCTTCACAAGAGTAGAAATGTAACCATGACAGCAGAATGATGAGAGGACCAAAATAAAAGTACATTCACAGAAATGATGTATGAAATTTGAAACAGGAAATGAGACAAAAACCGTTGCAGTTTCCATTTTAAAGCAAACGATAAAACATGCCAAAAATATAAAATAAGGCTCAAAATACACTAGAATATTAAAATGACAAAAACAGGGAAATGTAAAACAAAATATTACTGCAAACCATTTAATGCTTAAATACTATATATATGGTTTATACGGAATTTTCAACGCAACGGATTTAGGAGCATTGAACTGATTTTACGTGAGTTTATATTATTGAAATCCATCCCTGCAGTTGCTGTCACTGAGATGAGTGAGCTGTAAAATTCCTCATCAAATACTTATATCCATATATATTGTGATCAGTAAAAAATTTGCAATATAATTTATTTGCTTTATTGGACAAGTTAAAAAAAATGCAACCTAGCATTCAAAGTAAAGGTGATCCTGTTGCACCTTCTTAAACCACCTTTCTGTCAGTACTTTGAACACACGCTGATATAAATTATTGAATTCCGATGCGAAGAAAACCTTTCACAGAAGCTTCAGCCCACGCAGGACGTGAGCCATAGATCGGAACTCGCTTCCTGTTAAACAACGTTGTATTATTTGGAGGCACTCTATGCAACGTTCAATGAAATATCGATATAACATTTTTATTTAACATGCTCGTAAGCTTTCGGACATAGATAGGTATACGTTGTACAATTCGTTGCAAAAGAAATTATTCTCCATACAAAGAATACGCGTGGAAATATATCATAAAGCTATGCATACCAATTACAATCTTTCATCAACAGATGCTTGCGTAGTATATTTAAAATTAGATGACCCGAACACATGTAATATGGAGATATAGCAAAGAACAAATCAAGTTTCGATTTAAGAAAAAGTGGAAGTGGATTGGTAGCACAATTAGAAAAGACACCAAATGTAGAGAAAAGTGCTTCACAGTGGAATCCGGATGGATACAGAAAGAGGGGTAGGCCTAAGAACTTGTGGCGTAGATCAACACAAAAGGAACTAGAGAAAGGGGTAATTTCATGGCAGAGTATAAGTACAGAAGCGAAAAATTATTTGGACATGGAATTCAATTACAAGTGGCCTATACTCCGCGTTGGAGGGTTAAAGGCAGAAACAATTTTTTCTTATGCTAGAACGGAAAGTGATATATTTGCTGATGTGTGCAAAGATTTGTTGGAATTACTGAAATAGGGGCGGACTAAGCATCGTTGAATGAAACGCAGGCGTGTATAATGAAATGTATATACTTGATATAACGTTTCATTGCTATCATTTCGACAGCTCACTTATGGTACCATATTCACCTGATCAAGTAACATCGATTGTATTGTGGGAGTGAGCTAATGAACAACGCATATTTGATCACTGTAAACGAATCATTAGTGTAGGTTCTTAATCAAAATGTTGAACAGTCATACGCCGTTTTCGATTGGAAAATCTATCATATATACACGTACATAAATACATACATGTACATAAACTTTGATAAGTTTCGGCCAGTATAGGATCAAGCCGTTTCTAACTCAATAGCAGCCCCTAGTGAAGTCTTTTAGTCATATAAGGGGCACCATAGCCCACTCTAAGAAAGAGTTATTATATTATTGTTGGAGACATATCTGTGTGCAGGAGGTAGGTCCGGGATTTTTAGAAGAAATTTGTCCAGTAAACATTTGAATTTTATGGGATCCGTTTCCGTTTTGACGGATTTTAGTATGGTATTAAAGAGAGATGGACCGGTTGAGGTAAAGTAATTGTGACGTAATGTTGCTATGTGTACCGAGTTCGATTTTTGTATTGGGTGGATAGCACGGGGACCATGTCTTGAATGGATTTTAAAATTGATGCGAACATCATTTGTGTAATATTGATGGAATATTTTCCACATAACACAAATGACGTAGCGCCCCCGGCCGTGTTGGAGAGAGTAGAGGTTGAGTTTTTAGTCGAACCCAATAATCAATGCCTCTCATGCCATCTATCTTTATTGTTATGAACGTCTGGAGTGTTTCTAATTTCATAATGATCTGTTTCGTATGGGGGACCACAGTGGGCAACAGTAATGGAGGTGGGATCAAGCAAAAGTAGAGTAGAGAAGGATGAGGGTGTATGCATCTCTAGACCGGAAAGTTCTCAGAATACAGGAGCACATCTTGCAGGCCAAGTCAACCCTGTTGTTTACGTGGGAATTCTGCTTAGATTATCAACAATCACTCCAAGATCTCTGGTATTGTTGAATGACATTAGGGAATCGCCTGAGGGAGAGCATATGGTAATTTCAGAATTTCCTCCTTCCCAAAGTGGGTCTAATCAAACAGATCTGACTGAAGGCATATTCGGTCACTCCTGCTGTTTATGGTTTTCTGGAGTTTGGAATCATCTGCGAAGATTTTCAATGTAGAGTGTTTGATGATATCTACTATGTTGTTGATGTAAATAAAGAAGAGGAGTGGGCCCATCACAGTACTTTGTGGGGACACCACTACTGACTTTCGATGAGCTGGATCGTATTCCCTTGAACACATGTTGGGTTCTGTCCTTGTTTTTCCCCTCTATGTTTATCCCCCTCTAGGCCATAAAGAAATAAATAAATATTTCACACTTACGCCGCATCAGAGATTCAGTGGAATATCGGATCATTGATTATTAATTGCATTTCCTACCTACTTAACGGCAGCATCTTGTCAGCATTCGATGTCTGCAGTGTTGTATTATTGAGCTGTCAGTATTTAGTTATTCCTATTCAGATTCTGGTGTTATACTTGCTGATATATCTCGACTCTTATGAATCCTTGGAAATGGTTTCATTCTTTGTGTGTGTGTGTGTGTGTGTGTGTGTGTGTGTGTAAAGAAAGAGACGGAGAGAAATAGATAGATAAGATAGATAGATAGATAGAAATATAAGTACATGGGTGGGAATTAAAAGAATAGTGATGATGATCAGGTTAACATATCGTAATAGTACAAAATGGAGAGAAATCGATATAAAATTTTCTTTAAAGGAAGTAATATACCTGTCCTCTGATATTTGTAAAATGTTAGTTTTGTTTTTAAAATAACCATAAATATTTACGTATTTCGGATGCTTCCAAAATAGATGAGAGTACAGAGTATATGCCTCCGAACATTAATATTATGTCAAAAATGTATTTTGTGTTATATAATTCTATTTTCTCTTTCGATACCAAATGTATTACCGAGCATGTACCATGTTATTATTTCTTTCTATTATATTTCGCTTGGTTGTGACTTGTTTATGCGCATTTTAGTTGGTTTTAGATATATTTTATTATGTTATTCACTTATGTGTATATACTAGGTATTTATGTCGTCTTTTTATAAATTCTTTTTTATGTATTGGGAATGGTTTTATATCATGCTACCATACAGGCTTGTTTTGATTTGATTTCTTTTAATGTTTTGTTGTCTTTTTTTAATTCAGTTTTGACGTGTCTGATATATTTAATACCTACCTCACCGTTTCAGTTTGCTTTGAAACTATATAATATACAGAAAATATTACCTATGTTTACGAAAATATGCATCAAGATATTTGTCGCACTTTTCTCTGTGTACGTATAGCATTTCACTATCATCAGCATTCGAAATATTCACTGTCAATAAATGGGAATCTCAAATCATTACGCTGAAAGGTGTTTCGTTCCGAAAGCACTGCAATATCGATAAATCGACAAAAACTATATTTCTTTCCTCTTATAGCATTTTCAGATTTGATGGATTTTATTCCCCTATCAGCGTGGCTGGCCTCTGGGAGTTCCAAGCATCCAGATATAATGTCGTTGATGTTTTCTTATTTTTCATAGTTTTCATATATCCTATATTGTGGATATCCTTCAACCTGTTTGAATCGATTGTGGTTATGCAACTCTGGTCTCCTGCCGCAATTATCAGACCTTTTGTGTCCGTTGTCTTTCGTTGATCTATGTTTCCATCGGGTATCGATTCAGATACTTTACGCATATTAAACCAGTTAAATCTGTCTATGGTGCGCATGTGTCTGATTTACTCCTTTGAAGTATTTTTTTCCTCGTTTTGTGTTGATGATATCTATGTAATATCCACCTCTTGTCTTGCTTCTTCCTTAATCACGTTTACCTGTATATTTGTGACGCGAAGGAACGGCACTTCTGTTTTTATCAGGTATGCTTATAGTAGTAGTCTTGAAGGTTCTAAGATGTCAGCTAAACCTTATTCTCCCAAGCATCTTCTAAGTTGCAATGTGAGCATATCTCCTTTCAAGTGTTTCATCTTCTCTAAGGTCAAATTTTTTCATGGCTTGCTTTCCAAACACTTGAATTATTCAGTGTCTATTGGATGAGAATGGAGTTACAAGTTACAACAAGCATTTCGATTGCTTTAATTAGAAATAACATTATTAATCGTCTTCAGAGATACTGGTGCTGAAACACAATTAATCATCATTGTTTACTCATTAAGATGCGATCAATGGTTGCAGCTATAACCGTCGCGTGGTGAAAGAGTACAGCAGGATTCATCCACCGTCTCCCTGCCGGAGCGTTGTGGAGCTTTAGATGTTCTTGCTCAATAAACACTCACAATGCACAGTCTGGGAATCGAAACCGCGATCCTACGACCGTGAGTCCGCTGGGCCATTGCGCCTCCACAGAAACCGTGTAGTAGTTATTAAATGTCTGACACGTCCACGTCCAAACTCTCTCGGGAACCCGCAGCCGTTAGGGCTTATCGTTCGTGAAATATCTTTAAACATTGTCTCGCATTTTGTTTATAACTTCGTCATACATATAAAATATTTCTGCAATTCTTCGAAATGTGGCAACTCACTGTAGAATTTTAAATTGTGAAACGCAATAGTGAACAACACTAATAATGATATCTCCTAAAATTATTCCATTTTATTGTTATGTCGTATAACACCGTTGATATTTCGCGTGCTGCGTTTAATTAATATTTTGTCATTTCACTTTCAGGCATCATTTAAATACTTGCGATGATTTATACATCAAAATCCACTCAACGACTCATAAATGTTGTAAAGACACATGCCCGAAAACCATCAATAACTGGTAATACATTATTATTATTATTGTTATGTGAGGACGCTTGACCTAATTGTTAGGATGTTGCATCCACAATCACGAGATTGGAGTTCCAATACATAGACCGGGTGGTATGTTGTGTTCTTGAACAAGACACTTCATCTTATGTTGCTCTGTTATCACTTCGATATATCACGTGTAATGAACCATGTACCTATTCAGACAAGGTCGATTTAATAGAGATAGTGAGCTAACGTTCTGTACATACATATGATCAATATAAAAAATCATTTGTGCACGTCTTTCGGCAAAAGCTGAATGCGCATACGTCGTCTTCATCAAGAGTCCATCATCATTATTATTATTATTATTGACTGAGGTTTTGTTGGAAATCCTGGAGTCATACATGCGCAGCGGGCTTGCTCTCTGCAGCCTACGGTACCATTCTATGTTGTGTTCAAACAGCTAATAATTTTCCGATAATTCTAGCCGTGTCAAGAAGATAACCCTTTTATAACAGCTCTACTGGGTTTTCTATTTCGATTTCCTATATATTCTCCTTGATATTTTCTGACTCTCTTCCCCAAAGATTTAACGACATTTGGCACTATTTTCACATTCATTTCCAATATTTGATTATATTCTTCTTCTTCCGATTATTTTTCCTATTATAAGGCGGCGAGCTGGCAGAAACGTGAGCACGCCGGGCAAATGCGTAGCCGTATTTCGTCCGCTGTTACGTTCTCAGTTCAAATTCCGCCGAGGTCGACTTTGCCTTTCATCCTTTTGAGGTCGATAAGTTAAGTACCAGTTACGCACTGGGGTCGATGTAATCGAATTAATCCGTTTTTCTGTCCTTGTTTGTCCCCTGTGTGTTTAGCCCCTTGTGGGTAGTAAAGAAATAGGCATTTCGTCAGTCTTTACATACTGAGTTCAAATTCCACCGAAGTCGACTTTGCCTTTCATCCTTTTGGCGTCGATAAATTAAGTACCAGTTGCATACGGGGTTCGATCTAATCGCGTGGCCCCTCCCCACAGGTTTCGGACATTGTGCATAGAGTACAAAAGATTATTATTGTTAATGCCGTTATCAACTGAGGTGGTGCACTAACAGAATACCTAGCGTGTCAGAGTACATGCTTAGCGCTATTTCTTCCGAGGCTCAATATTCCCCATTCAAATACTGCCAAGGTCAACCTTGCATTTCATTCTTTTTGGATCGATAAAAATTATCAGCCAAATTATCTCCCCACTCCACAACACTGCCAGCTATGTCCCAAAAATGTAAATAACCATTATTATTGAGTGAGAGAGCAGTTCATGCCATCAAAGTGAAACTGGGTGTAAAGTATACGAAGCCCAGTATACCCATCATGACTACCTGTCTGATAAGGGTACACTAGGGACATTCAATACAACCATATGTGCGCAACATGGTGATCTCATATCAAGATAAACAGCACATGACCTTGCAGGTGGGGCCCAGTTAGAATTTTCTTCAGTTCGAGTGACCCATCCCACTCAAAATGTTCCTGAACAAGGGTTGTTTAAGGATGCTGAACGAAAAACGCATGTTTCCAGGGGTGAATTTTTCAAATCCCAAAGAATCTCTCTCAAAACATGGCTATGATGCTCCCCCACTACTTCTGCTCGTGAATAGAAATTTCAAGATTATAATTGGAAAAAATGAAAAAGAAGGAAAAATGCTACTGAAGACATTCAAATCCTTACATAGTCAATAAACAATACTTCTTGCATTTCGGTGGCTGTTATGTTGAAAACTGTTGCTTTAAACCCAACATAAAATTTATGTCAATAACGTTCAATGACTAGCCTTGAATTTTTAGGCACAAAAGATTTCTGGAGGCAGAATTGTGACAGATATTTTGCAATCACGTCATCCCACATTTACCTCCACTACCGCTTCGGTCATTCACATCATATAATTACATCAAACCTGAAAGTGCAATTTATGAGGATAAAACGAATTTGTACTAGTATAGGGGATTAGTGTAAACAAGCCAATGCTTCTGTACACTATTATGTCAAACGTGGTTATAGTAAGTCAAGATTAAAGAAAATAAGAAATAACACAGCTAAGATTAACAGTCAAATTTTCAAGCATAATTTTAAAAAAGTACAATATCTGACAGAATTCCTCTAGTGATTAACTGGCACCAAAATTTCGGTGCAGGAAAATATCTTCGTTTCAGACAAATATTTCCTCAGCCGCCTATTGTAGCCTTTAGACAGAATAAAAATATAAGAGAACTATTAATCTCTACTTCAGACTCCAAGAAAACCGATATTGGAGTTTCTACACGAGAGAGGTAAGCCCTGTTTATTGAGCAACATGAGTCAAGTGAATTCCATCAGGAATCATAACAGAAATGTTATGATTTCTACAGAAGGTGGGACGTGTTGAGATTCCCATTTGGTGTAGCAGCAGAATGCACCAGACACAATTTATATAGGTTGTACAACGGAACAATTAAACAAAATATTCAATGGCCACAGATATGACGTCAGGCACAATAACAGTAGCTTGAAAGAACTTGCCGAACATTTTGCATTAAACGGCTGCAATTTTGAACAAGACTTGATACTGCATATTCTCAGAAAATATTCTGAATTTTCTACATTTTCAGTACTCAAAATGCACGAGGGGAAATATGTTTGCGGGTTATTAACATCATGCCCTAGAGGAATGAATAAAATGACAGGAGAATTTCATCATATTTACACAAAACTGTTTGATTAAAGATTCTTTTTCCTTTTCTTTCCATTTTTCTCATTTTCTTCTTTCTTTTTCTTTTTGCTAGTTGTAAACTTGAAATTTGAACACTGATGATGTCATTCCATCAACCTGGCGTCACTAGTTACTCTCATTCATATTTCGCATTTGAATTTCTGTAATTTTGAATTTTTATCACTTTGCATTTTGAACTCTACAAAGACAAGCTAGCTGTCGAAATATCATTCAACCAATAAATTTCTATTGCAATTATATCGCACCCTTCGTATTGTTTATTATAATAATAATAATAATAATAATAATTATTATTATTATTATTATTACCCTCTTCCTTTCCTTGATATCAACGGCATTCTCACAAGGTATTGCGAAATCTATGATCTACCTTGTTTTTGTTTTCTTCAATCATATCTGTCATTCAAAACTCTAATCTGCTCAATCATTACGGAGAAATCCCATTAAATTATGTGACTATATTTCATTACACCATATGACTCATTTTCATAGTAGTTCTCTGTCACGTTCAGTTGACAGACTCGTATACTCTTTATATTTTATGGTAGCATTCAGTTAAGAGACGGATAATACTTTCCTTTTTTTCCAGATTTTGTATTTACTCTGAGTTTTATCAGTGGTTGCCTTTTATCAATTTCATCTTAATGCCATGTTCTTGAGCTTCTATAATTAGCATTTCAGTTTCCCATTCCAGGCTGTTGTTGTTATTGTTGTTATGATCTGACAGAATCGTTTGAGCGTTAGAAAAATGGTTCCTGCTATTTGATCAGTCCCTTTGTGTTCTGAGTTCAGATCATGCCGAGGTCAACATCGCTTTCATTTCTCCAGCGTACACAAAATAATGGTCACGTGCTAAGATCGATGGTATTGAATAATCTCCTCCTTTCATAATTGTTGGCATTGTTATGAAAAAAGAAAAATAATCAACGCCATCATCGAAGTCGTAGTTGAGGTTGTCATCATCATTATCAGCATCGACAGGACGTTACATTTCGCTTGTGTGATTTCGACAAATTATAGGATTAGACGCTAAGCTGAACAGAAATTTTATGTGAACTGTGTGTTGAGTAGAGAGAGAGAGAGAGAGAGAGAGTGAAAGAATTTGACTAAGAGAAAGAGTGAGAGATAAGCCGGTTTTATCGTTCATTTTTTTTTTTCAATCTTGCATACAAAAATTAAAAGTTTAAAATTCGACCAACAAATTTTTCTGCTGTTAAAAATTTCAACCATGGTGACTAAAATTGTACACGCCCCTGGAACTACAAAAAGAAACACAGAGAAATAAATTTAATTCGCGTAAACAAAATAACACGTAGTGATTTGCGTTTAAAAAATTGCGAGAAATTCAATTTTCACAGCGATCTACATTTCATAACATGGCAAACAAAATCAGTGTCAGCCAAAATTCTATGGAAGAATATAACAGCAGTAATTTATTGCTTTTGCTTCTGATGCTGGTTTGTATGTTGAGCGAAGCGGTCTTCGTCCCAGAGTGGGAGAGGTCCGAAACGTGGTCCTTTGCTATTCGTAAGACCCGCAGAAGAGAAAGCAGGTCAACTCCTGACACCGAGAGCATCGACGGATGGATAAATGTGCATCCAGGCTCAGCGGTTGCGTAGGAAGTCGGGGATAAGAAACAGGAAGAAAGAGTGAGAGAAAGTTGGAGCGAAAGAGTTCAACAGGGGTCGCCCCTCCCTGCCGGAGCCACATGGAGCTTTATGTATTTCCGCTCAATAAACACACACAGCGCCCGGTCTGGGAATCGAAACCACGATCCTACGACCGTGAGTCCGCTGCCCTAACCCCTGGGCCATTGCGCCTCCACTGCTTCTGCTGCTGGTGTCAAGGACAATTTGAATATGGCACAGCTAATATATGTAATCAACTGAAATTATTTCCCGAGAACTTATTCAAATTTACATTGCAGGGTTTAGTAAATAAATTACAGTGTGTATATAAGTATCTTCAATTGGAGTGCAAAGAACAATTCCCGAAACCCCTAATCCGCTACATAAAATAATGCAGTTTCTATGAACAGCTTTAGAAAATACGGGAGCATCGACTTGGTCGTTAATAATGAGACGATGATAAAGCATCAGTAGTTGCGTCAGACGTTTGAACTCAGAAGCTGTGTTAGCAATAGAATAAAAGATGACAGTGTATTCTTATTGACACATTTACAGTACAATATGAGTGAAGAGCTAGTGTGAGGCCAAGGGAAAGTTATATGTTCTCAAAACAAGTTAGCATGGGTTTTCAAGTTGTGATTTCTGAAGAGCATCTTAGTTTCGCGGCTCTTCGTATACTTCAAACCAAACGAAACTGAAGTAATTATGCATGGCAGAAGCATTGTACCTGTGGTACTAGAAGGGATTATACAGCTAGGACTTGATAAAAGAGAAAGAGAGGTAAGTGGCGGAAACAAACACACAATAGAGTACATCATAATGTCAGAGGTTAGTGTACGATTGTGTGTGAATTTGTTAGTTAGTGGAACAGACTTTCTCTTCTGTTTGTAGTATTGTACGTCTGATATCATAAGAAGTAACTCTCGGTGGGAGAAACGAATGGTAAATACCAGAAACAGCGGAGATGTGCACAAATCCATATCTGCTATAAAGTAATGATCTTTTATGTTTTTGTTTAAAATCTAGTTTGATTTCACTTTTGATAGTTTCAGGTACAATTCAAAAATTACGAGCAATTTTAGAGCAGCCATCTCTAAAATTTACTACTATAAAATATCTGATATTCTTCCGAAATTAGAAATTGTTTAACTGTGGCGAAGAGGTGGTAGTCAATAGCAGTGTTGATAGGTCAGTGCAAAGTGCATTGCAGAAATTTGCCATTTTCAATCCCTCAATTCTTTCCTGTTCAAACCAAGTGAAGCGGAGGCTTATCGTGGCTCAACTGACGGAAATGTTGAGGCCTATAATAATTTTAACAGAAAATTCTTTTTAAAGATCGTGTCAATTGCACCCACGAATTCTGTCTGCAGCAAATACACGTGGTTTTTGTATAAAGGTGTCCTAAACTAATTTGAAAATTAGGATCTAAGTCCGCCGGAAATGTACATAGTATTGACGAATATATAGTAAATGAAGAATACAAATTAATTCCTGACACTTCCAAAAATATTCATATATAAGTATTCTTTTCTACACTAGACACAAGGCCCGTGATTCGGGGGAGGAATACAGACTATTAGATCGACCCCAGTACGCAACTGGTACTTATCAACCCCGAAAGGATAAAAGGCAAAGTCGATTTCGGCGGAATTTGAACTCCGAAATACATAATACAGTCGAAATGCCGGTAAGCATTTCACCCGGCGTGCTAACGTTTCTGCCAGCTCGCCGCCTTCTTAATATATACTCTTTTCTACTCTAGGCACAAGGCCCGAAACTTTTGGGGAGAGGGGCCAGTCGATTCGCAACTGGTACTTAATTTATTGACCCCGAAAGGAGGAAAAGCAAAGTCGACCACAGCGGAAATTTAATTAAGAACGTAAAGCATTTTGCCCGACATACTAACGTTTCTGCCAGCTCGCCAGCTTCTTAATATATACGTATTGACATAGCTGTGTATTTAAGATTTTCAGATTGTAAGGCCGTGGTTTCGGGTTTAGTCTCACTGCGTAGCGTCTTGGGTAAGTGTTCTTTTACTATCGACATTAGGCAAGCAGCGTCTTTTTCGGTAGGCGGAATCTATGTAGAAGTCCGTCATAAAGTTGTAAATGTGTGTTTTTTTATTTTTGTCCAAAGACTGAAAACACGTTATTTACTTTTCTCTTAGACGTTTGGCAAAGACTTCTGTAGAATAAATAGTAGAACAAATAAAAGAATAAGGAAAAGCATAATTTGATGTTGATAGTAATAAAAACGTGATAGTACTGTCACCTTAGTAGGACCGACTCTAAGATATGAAAGCATTCTTTCTGGAAGGAAAACTTTTGTAGTGTTTCTCTGAGCAAGTGAGTTACGTGATATTTGGCGAAGATTGTCGCATATAGTTTATAGTGAGATGTTTAAAAATAGTTAAGTTCTGTGAGTATGTAGCGTTAGAAAAGTGTATGTTTTGCAGAGACATTTGAATTGATTATAAATGATTCACAGTAAATATACTGCAGTTCATACTTAGTGGAGATAATGTGCTGAATGGGTTTTTTTAACACAAACATGGCGATTTATTCTCTAAGATATGTATTCTATTGTCAGGGAGTTTCAAGTACTATTTAGAAACAGTACTAATTTGTGGTCTTTCATGCGCCAAAACAAGTGCGTATTTTTAAGCGGATTTCAAGTGTAATGTGTCTGTAAGGAATGTCAAAAATACTTTTTATATAAGTGTGCAGTGGAAACCAATATTAAGTCTTCCTGAGTGCAGATTGTCGCAGCATCCGACATTACATATTTTTTCTTCTCAAAGCAAGATTAGAAACAGAAGTGGACACATTGCATAAAACGGGCAATAAGTGTTGTAATGTAATTCATTTATTTTTTATTTTCTTTTGAAAAATGTGTCTCAGTAATAAGTCGTCACAGGGAAAAAATTATCGACTCTGCTCCGAACAAATCTGTTAATGCAAATATTGTAACGTTACACACGAGGTACAATTTAAAGTATTAGAAGAGTAATATATTTCTTCGGAAGTAAAGTTTTATGGCGTGTCATAACCAAGTGCCCATTGGTTTCCCAGCATTTATAAAGCACTTAGCAGTATAGGTGCGAAATCAAACCAATGGTCTATAACTGGCCATAACATTTAACATACTAATATATATATATATATTTAAGTCTATGAGAATTATTTATAAAGATTTTCAAAGTAAAGGTGATTATTGTTTTTAATTATTTTTCCAAAATATGTTATGAAATCTTATCAAGATGGTACTAACCATTTAGGGGAAGAAGCTTTTTTTCTACTGTGTGAAAGCTATCGTTTAACTTTTTCAACACACACACCCACACACACACACACACACACACACATATATATATATATATATATATATATATATATATTGCATATTATACACCAAAAAGTATTTCTCCACTCTAAGATAGGAAAATATATTAAACTTGATTATTTGTTAACCCAATACGACAGAAACACATTAAGATACTGGTAACATATCCGAACATCAATTCTGTTCTACTTAAAATACGTGGTAACAATTCGACCTACCGTCAAACTTACATTAAAAAAAAGAGACTGTTTCTATCACAGGCTTATAGATATATCACTGTTATCAATGTTACAATGAAGAGACGTAGCAGATCAAACGGAAACAATGTGTCGAAGATGTATAAAAGCAATCTTAAGTTTCGGATAAAAGGCTGGCAAAACTTGAAATATTAACTACTTTCAGCTACAGAATGATTTAATAAACGATAAATATGAAATTTAGATAACACTATTTATGACAGGCTCTCATCGTGTATACGTTATCGTGTAAACATCAATTTTAACCAACGTGACCAAAACAACTACTGTCTGCTCATTTGCATTGAAAACCCCTGTCCGGAAACCTGTATAAAGATTTATTGATAGCTTAAACACAGACATTTCCAGAGTGACATAATAACTACAGTCTCATTTGCATTAGAACATTGTGTCCGAACGCTCACATGAAGATCGACAGATAGCTTTCCTGTCATATTTAACCCATCTTATGAAGGAGAACAACAAGAAATTATATAACGCATTAAAACAATGGAAATAGATAATGGAGGAGTTGTTTCTGTCACATTGTTTTTTAATATCTTTAACTTTCTGCTTGACGTGATTCAATCAATAAAAAAAACTATGATTAATTTGCTTCTGATGTTTTATTACAGCTTGTATTATTTTAACTAATAGATATGTATGTATCTATGTATGTACGTATATATATATATATGTGTGTATATATACATATATACATATATATATATATATATGTATCTGTGTGTGTACGTATATATATGTGTGTATATATACATATATACATATATATATATATGTATCTGTGTGTGTACGTATATATATGTGTGTATATATACATATATATATATATATATATATATGTATCTATGTATGTACGTTTATATATATATAATATATATATATATATATATATATGTGTGTGTGTGTGTGTGTATATATATATATATAATTGAGAAGACTTTGATTGCCATTTCATATGCAATAAATAAAAGAAATCAACGTTATTGGACATTAACCGATAAGACTACACGACATTATCGATCGGAATATCGAAACACAGAGAAGGCTTCAAATGAAAGCAATATATATATATATATATATATATATATATATAAATGTATTTGTGTATACATAACACATATATACACATATATACACATATATACACATGTAATATATACGTACGTATATCTATGTGTGTCAAATAACACCTCACAAAAAGTATCTTAATAAATAAAGGAAGAATAGAAACCTCAATTAGTAATTCAATAAATACAAATAAATGCAAACAATTTCAATCTTCCTTTCATCATAATTTTTCTTTATTTCTTCCTTAAAAAGGAAAAAGACATTGGCACGGGAAATATCGTGAGTTCAAAGAAGTTTATCAATTTACAGCTTAAAATGTTTACAAATGACAATTTTCTTTCATAAAGCGTTTTTTCTGATTCATTCCCTCATTGTTCTTTCGTTAATTTCATTTCGAACTAATAAATATTTATCGTTTAATTCCTATAAGCAGTACATTTTCCGCATTTGCGATACAGTAGCTTTCACGCCGCCGTAACGTCGCTAGTATTTAAATTATTTGCAGCATAATGTTCCGTTAAAACGGATAACTCGATTCTAGGTCATGCTCTGATTTGAGATGAAAACTGGATAAATAATTATATCTTCAATTAGAAGAAAATTTTACCCATACTGTCTCATAGGATTCTATCATGAAGCACTTTCGAAAGTGGCAGTATAATTAATATGCACATGTACATATACATATATTTGTGTGTGTAAACGCTCATATATACATACGTATATACATATATGAAAATATTTGTAATGTTTATTATATATATAATGTGCAGCTGTCTGTATGTGTGTGTATATATTTCTTTTCTTTGTTTTATGCTTTTCAGCCCAAAGCCTGTGACCATGTTGTGGCATAGTCAAATCCATACATATATGGATAATATCATAAACTTTAAGTTTCGAAAATGTGAAGTTATTCATTTTATAAACGTTGAATCTAGAAGCAAATACGGCTATTACTAATAGCGTGTAAATATTATGTTGTTTATGACTATATGTACTCCGAGGTTCACCGATCCTAAAGAGAGTTTGATATATATATATATATATATATATATAATCAAAGTAAGCAACAAGAATATCTTCGGTAATTTGGTACGATCGTTTCACGCTACATAGCAATCATCAGCCATTCATAGAGGTTTTTCATCAATACATATACTTCAATAGCCATATGTATGCGTCCTTACTATGTAAGGGGATGTCCTTTCGCGAAAACTCTATATTTACCTTTTCCATCCTTGTTGAGAAGTTAAGTACCAGAAAGCATATATTATGTATGGAATTATAAGTTCAGCAAAATTTAGATTCAAATGAATATGGTACTTAAGGACGCATACATATGGCTATTGAAGTATATGTATTGATGGAAAACCTCTATGAATGACTGATCATTGCTATGTAGCATGAAACGATCGTACCAAATTACCGAAGATATTCTTGTTGCTTACTTTGATTATAATCACCCCGGGGATTTATATGGATAACACTGTACAAAATCCTGGTGCATCTGACTTAAGTAACATATTCATTTGAATCTAAATTTTGCTGAAATTATGATTCCATACATTGTGTATGTTTTCTGGGACTTCTCAACTAGGATGGATTTAAAAAATCAGATTTTTAAAAATATTTTTTGTAACTAAACACGTTCAAACTTCGGACACTGGTAGAATGTGTCATATAAAATATCTTTTCCTCTTAGCATTTTTGAGAAAAAACTTTTATTTACGAAGTTATTTCACGTCAAAATTCTCGTATTTCGGTAACTTCAACCAATCAATGACGTGTATTCAGCTGAATAAAATTACTGCTGTTGTTTGATAACAAGAACTACCGATGGTGTATATTTCGTTTGAGACTGATATTTATGACAACCCTAATCTTAAAACCTCGACCCTAAACCCCTAACTCTAAAACCTTAACCCTAACCTTAAAAGCAGTACAGACGCACGAACGATGTCATAAATATCAGTGACAAACGAAGTATACACCGCCGATAGTTGTTGCTGACAAACAACGGCAGTAATTTTATTCAGCTGAATACACGTCATTCATTGGTTGAAACTACCGAAATACGAGAACGTTAACGTGATATAACTTCGTAAATATAAGTTTTTCTCAAAAATGCTAAGAGTAAAAGATATTTTATATGACACATTCTATCAGTGTCCGAAGTATGAAAGTGTTTAGTTACAAAAAAAAAATATTTTTTTAAATCTGTAGGTCAAAAGGTAAAGACCCATAATAATAATCGACCAACCTAATGGACATTATGTGTTCTGAAATGATGTAAAGCAAATTTGACGTCAGTAAAATTACAACTCAAGGCGCGGAAATCCGAACGAAGTATTGTAACTAATGTTCTAACGACCCTTCCAAATGCTAGCGTATCTTAATTATATTACTGGTACAATCATGATATGTGTAGCATAAAACATTGCTGTCTAGACCAAGATGTTGATTCAAGAGATACACGAACTGAAGTCTTTCCAGCAAGGATCATCAAGTGCATATTTTCATTCGATAGGTTTCATTCTTTTCGTAAACACAGCTCTGCTTGAGAACTGAATGATCTCTTTTTTTTATGGATTCATGATGCATTTTCTCGGCATTTGTTTTATTGTAATTTTAATATTATATTATTATTATTATTATTATTATTATCGTCATTATTATCATCATCATCGTCGTCTTTGTGATCATCCTCATCGCTACCATCATCATCGCCATTATTATAGTTGTCGTTCATGCCGTTACTGCCACTTCTACTACGAGTTGTAGTTTTTTTTGTTTATATTTTGTTCATATTTTGTTTGTTTGGGATTCTTCTGATGTGGAATTCATTATGATTGAGTGATTCAGCGTTGAATATAGTCTTAAATATTTTCTATTTTTAAATGTCTATTTTCTGTGTTTTTGCAAGGGAACGGAAGAGTAAAAAAAAACAATTATTATCATTATTATTATTATCATCATCATTATTATTATTATCATCATTATTATTATTATTATTATCATCATTATTATTATTATATTATTATCATCATTATTATTATCATCATTATTATTATCATCATCATTATTATTATTATTATTATCGTCATTATTATCATCATCATTATTATTATCATCATCATCGTCGTCTTTGTGATCATCCTCATCGCTACCATCATCATCGCCATTATTATAGTTGTCGTTCATGCCGTTACTGCCACTTCTACTACGAGTTGTAGTTTTTTTTGTTTATATTTTGTTCATATTTTGTTTGTTTGGGATTCTTCTGATGTGGAATTCATTATGATTGAGTGATTCAGCGTTGAATATAGTCTTAAATATTTTCTATTTTTAAATGTCTATTTTCTGTGTTTTTGCAAGGGAACGGAAGAGTAAAAAAAAACAATTATTATCATTATTATTATTATCATCATCATTATTATTATTATCATCATTATTATTATTATTATTATCATCATTATTATTATTATTATTATCATCATTATTATTATCATCATCATTATTATTATCATCATCATTATTATTATTATTATTATCATCATAATTATTATTATTATTATTATCATTATTATTATTATATTTCTTGATGTCAATAGAAAAGTGTAAAATAAAATAGCCCAGGGAAAATATTAAAAAAGTATAAGAACAAAGCATCGCAGAAAATGGCTTTTGAGAGGCAACGTCCGGAACACACATGCGCTAATTAATTAGAAATGAATATCTGCAAAGTTGCAAGGGGAATACACGTGGAGGAATACCAAACAAGCTTGCGCTTTGAATGCTATTTTTTGTTCCTACTTGAGAGAACAAAGGGATATATCTCTGCTCGTCTTTGATATCAATGATGATGATGATGAGTAGGGGAAGGAAGAATGGAGAGGAAATGGAGGTGAAGGTTTTATGCTTCTTGGATAATACGATATTCGGTTTTAGAATGGAAACATGCATACTACGAGTTGCATGTAAAAATATATATCTATGCACATATGTGCGTTAATAAGGGCGGAGATAGAGTACAATTGCTAGCATGCCCAAATAAAAGCCTAACAGTATTTCTTATTTCTTGCCTACAAGGGGTTTAACATAGAGGGGACAAACAAGGGCAGGCAAAGGGATTAAGTCGATAATATCGACCCCAGTGCGTAACTGGTACTTAATTTATCGACCACGAAAGGATGAAAGGCAATGTCAGACTCGGCGGAATTTGAACTCAGAACGTAAAGATAGACGAAATACCTACTTCTCTACTACCCACAAGGGGCTAAACATAGAGGGGACGAACAAGGGCAGGCAAAGGGATTAAGTCGATTACATCGACCCCAGTGCGTAAATGGTATTTGATTTATCGACCCCGAAACGATGAAAGGCAAAGTCGACTTCGGCGGAATTTGAACTCAGAACGTAGCGTCAGACGAAATACCTATTTCTTTACTACCCACAAGGGGCTAAACACAGAGGGGACAAACAAGGACTGACAAACGGATTGAGTCGATTATATCGACTCCAGTCCGTAACTGGTACTTATTTAATCGAACCCGAAAGGATGACAGGCAATGTCGACCTCGGCGCCATTTGAACTCAGAACGTAACGGCAGACGAAATACGGCTACGCATTTCGCCCTGCGTACTAACGTTTCTTCCATCTCGCTGCCTGTCTAACAGTATTTCTGTCAGCTTTACCGAGTTCTCATTCCTTTGCAATCGACTTTGCCTTTCATCTTTTCGCAGTCGATAAAATAATTACCTGTTGACGACTGGGGCTCAATATATAATCGACTAAGTCCACACCCAAATATTCAGGCTCTTTGCATATAGCAGAAAGTACGAAAAATTATTATGCACCCATACACATGAGTGTAAGTATAGGCTCACAAACGTAATTAGGTTTATCATGAAAATGCATATGAAACCTTACGTATTTGAACATCTTCGTGTTTCCATATACCAATGCAAAACGTGATACATATACACTTCGTTCGACAGTTCTGATAACACATGTAACTGAAGCAGTAGCAATGATGTTATTTCATTTGGGATTAACACAGTAGTAAATTAGTATTTCTCACAAAGCGATACTTCACTCCTTAATGTGTTTGTCCTTGAGTTAATCTCTAACAATACTTGACAGTTACTTATTTTAACTGTGACAGAAGATTAACTCTAAACTTAAATGCAGAATGTTTTAGAATTGAGAATGCAAAGCATGTTTTTCACTATCCACTTAGCAGCATATTCTAAATAAATGTATTTAGAAGACTCCAACAGTTTCTGAACTCTTTGGACAGTTTCTTTAACCTATTAAATGTAAGAGTTTTCCAGCTCCTCTCTAAGCTGTTTGTGTTTTTTATTTAATATAAGGAATGAGTGAGTGAACTGCCGTGAGATAACGTTCAAAGAAATTGCGAAATTGTTGCACTTTGTTATGCTTCAATGCTGATAGTTCATGCAATAATTGTATTTTATTTTGTGGTGACTACTTAGGACTGTTAAACCTAAAACTTATCAGAGGAAAAGCGTTGCGATCTGAATTCTCCTCCCACAGGTGTTAAATTTGCCTTTTATTTTTCCAGCATCGACAAATTAGTAAGAGTGTCCTCCACTGAGGTCAAGTTCACCGCAATTACAAACTTCTCACATTTGTACCATAAATATGAACGCCATTAGTTATGCTAAATGTTAAAATATTTCTTTTAGCAATCGTCTGTTTTTATTTCATGGCGCCTGTGTGAAATGCGCACTTAGGAATTTAAAACCTAGTTGTATGTTGGAAAGATGATGCATAGTACAAATCTGATTCATAACCATTTCGAATTTTGTTTTTTTCTTTGAATCTTTCTAAAATAATTTTGCTTAAAATTTAAAATCTTGAATTATTCTTCCATTAGCTAAGAAACACTATCGGAAATCTTAAGCTTTACAACTTTAGCATCACTTTAGCATGGGATGTAGGAATGTTATATTGACAGGCTTTATGTTCTGAATTCGAAATAAATATTACTATTTTTGAAGTATAAGGTCCCAAAAAAGCTGTAGGTGATATAAATTTTAGCATCATTCAGATTTACAGACAGAGAAATATCAAAGTACTCATAACTTAGTGCCACATACAGACCCTTTCACACACGCGTATGTAAGTACAGATCATGGGGATTAAAGCCCTCGACAAATATAGAGATATAGACATACATACGTACATATATACATACGTACATACATACATACATGTATAAATACATATACACACATATATATTCGAAGCGACAAGTCGCTTATTTGGCGTGCAAGACTGTTTACAGAAAGTACGATGAATACCATCTCTAACTGTGGAGCCACAACTACCAGCATTGTTAAATAACTGGTTAATATTCAGGTGAATTAAATGAGGGAGCGTTTTATTCACGATCGTAGTGATTTTCGACTGAAACTTGAATATCTGATACAGAAAGTTACTACAAACAACATGGCAGGACACAACATCAAGAACAACACAATCGAGGAACACGAGGAAAACAATAAATCAACAAGTAAACAAATTCTTTCTAGCTGTACTTATAGAAGAAACGGTAACTACAAAACTAATTTTTCTTGGAGTTATGACTTGAATAATGATCTATTTAACTACTACGAAAAAGCGAAAGAAAATCTGCTGTTGGTTATATGAATCGATTGAAATCATATTGGGACGATCACCATCCAGAATTAAACCATTTCACAGCGAAGCAACCACGCCAACACGTAACATTTGTAGAACATAGAAAGAAAATTAGTAACTGTAAACTTATTAAAAAATCGAACATCAACCTTCTTCCCGACTCTATAAACAAAAATGTGAATGATAAAAGACCACCATAGCTAGTGACATTCCAACAGATTCCATAGTGGTTGCCAGCAAAACCACATTACTGGCTCAAGTAACTGACCGCTGTCCCCCTACTATGACTATGGTAAATAGCAAGCACAACTGCAACGATTATTGTTGTAGTAATAGTGATTGTTAGGGTTATAGGCCGGTGAAACGTGCCCTTAGTGAAATTTTCCGAAAAAAAAAAAACTTTGGCTTTGAATGTCACATCATATCTCTTCAGAAACATCTTTTAACCACCAAGAGTCGAAGTACATCCCTTGACCAAGTTTGCATATATGAAACTGTTAACATCATAAGACTTGGAAAACAGCACTTTGAGCAACACACTTTGTCTGATAACCTAGAATACATGCTTAAAGTAGCCGCACAACTCTACTGCAACATATCATCAGATGAAAGGGGAGCCTATGTAAGCAGAAGACTATGCATGGATATGTTAGATAGAAAGCTCCATGATGATAGGAACATCGATCATCAAAGCAGTTTATCATGGACAAATAGCCGGATTATTACCTCCCACTTTGAAGAGAATACATTTGCAATTCAGGAACAGGAAATATCAACTAATTACCTGATGCGCAAAAGGCATAGTGATGCAGGAAAAGCCGTAAAATGTGACAATCGATGAAGAGTTTATGGAGTTCACACTGAAGATATCACTCTCATCATAAGTAGTTGTCCGAAAATGTCATCATTGTATGATCTACCGATAAGACATGACGTAGCTAGGACACTCTCTAATGAAATCCGTTGGAAGGAAATTCCCGAGCACAAAGAAATAAAAACCCACAATATGGTAGAAGCCGCAGGCACTCATAATGGAAAAGAATACTGGTGGAATGTACCACTGAAGCCCTCAATATAATGTAAGCACAACAGACCTGATATAATGATTTGGGATAGAGAAGAGAAAATGTGTGCAGTTGTGGAAATTAGCTGCCCAGCGGCTGTTGACATAAAGCTGAAGATCAATGAAAAAGAAAATACCTATGCTGAACTATCGAGAAATTTGCAGTAATTCTATCCAGATTATAAGTTCAGGTTTATACCTGTAGTCATTTCGGCTCTGGGATATGTAACACACTGCCTAAATACCAATCTTGAGACATCAGGTTTCTGAAACCCAGAAAGGAAAAAGCTAATTCGAAGGCTACAGATCCGATCCATCACTAGAAATGTAAAAATCTGTAAAACGTTCCAGAAGTTTAACATTTAAATATATATGAGCATGTCTAGATACGTAATAATATGCATGAGAATACATACATAAAATGTACAAATCTGCACGTAGGTACATACGTTCATACATACATACAAAATACTCCGTTGTTGATATTGAAATTCCAATGAAGGAACCTTGTATTTAGGTTAGAAACTGGTCCTTTCTCTATTGGCAAGAAAGCTTGAAATAAACTGGATAATGACATATATATGTACATACATACAAACTAAAATACCTTGTTGATGTTGAAATTCCAAATGAACGAACCTTGATCTAGGTTAGAAACAGGCAAAAAATCTTGAAATAAAACTGAACGATGGCATACATACTTGTGTGCGTGGGTGTTTTGTGTGTGTATATATGTGTGCGTGAAATGCATTATAAATTATTTTGTAATATATTAAATTATATTTCTTAGCAGTATATCGAATTATTTCACCCTTCCGTTAGCATAAGTAATATTAAAATCAGAGCATCGCGTATTAATAGAACATATAAATAGAACATACGCTTTCATTTTTATCGAAAACATGTTTGTGAATGTTAATATTCTAAAATACTTGTAGCCATTCTCACTTCGCTTTTCAAACTGATGTTTTATTTGTGTAACAACCAATCTGATTAATTTATTGAGAAATAATAATAAAAAGAATACATCATTATTTCAGAATATATATTACACAGTTAACGCATTTATGCATTTATACTTTAAAAACACATGTTGCATTGATAGGAAATTCGTGAGTCACGTTGATATTTACAGCAATGTTTTTCCAAATCTGAAGGCATTGTAGAACGTCTTATAACGTACATATTGTGGATTGGATTGGAAGCACTCCGTCGGTTACGACGACGAGGGTTCCGGTTGATCCGATCAACGGAACAGCCTGCTCATGAAATTAACGTGTAAGTGGCTGAGCACTCCACAGACACGTGCACACTTAACGTAGTTCTCGGGGATATTCAGCATGACGCAGAGAGTGACAAGGCCGGCCCTTTGAAATACAAGTACAACAGAAACAGGAAGTAAGAGTGAGAGAAAGTTGTGGTGAAAGAGTACAGCAGGGATCACCACCATCCCTGCCGGAGCCTCGTGGAGCTTTAGGTATTTTCGCTCAATAAACACTCATAACGCCCGGTGTGGGAATCGAAACCGCGATCCTACGACCGCGAGTCCGCTGCCCTAATCACTGGGCCATTGCGCCTCCACAACGTACATATTGCAGTGTTTGTTTGAATGGCGTGACAGATTTGGTAATCATATTGACAATGTTGCATAGCTCACGAATTTTAAAACCGTGCATGCTGATGTCAGTACTGACATAGATTTTCGTTTTCCTTCCTGCTTGTGTCTGTGAATTCCGGCGAAACTAGTCTTCACCGTGGGTAGCTTTTACGATTATATACAACCTTGAGTGCGTTTTAACTTATTTAAACGTGTAGAAATATTAACATTTCTAAGTCTCTCTAAAGGAGACTACGACAGCAGTACTGGATATTAATAGTTATCGCGAAGCTAATAGGGCAGTCCAGAAATATAGAACGAATGCTGCCGTTGATTAGCTCCAAGAGGCCATTACTTCTAGCTATGTGACACACGAATCTGTGTCCATTATAACCTTCGAACAGGGGAGGTCAGCCGCTTCCATTTATTGGTCAGGCATTTGCAGACTGCTGGGTTCGGCTGCTCCGCATTGATAAGGGGAAAATACCCTGAAACTAGTCTGCAGATGGAAGCGGCTGAACTCCCCTGTTCGAAGGTTATAATGGACACAGATTCGTGTGTCACATAGCTAGCTAGAGGCGATGGCCTATTGGAGCTAATCAACGGCAGCATTCGTCCTATATTTCTGGACTACCATATTAGCTTGGCGATAACAATATTTAAATTTGTTTTTTCATATACATTCATGAACAACAGTCTACTTCAGATATATGTGTGTGTGTGTGTGTGTACAAGCATACCTCACCTTACGTCGTTAATTACTTCCGGGAGACACGACTTAAGTCGAAATACGACTTAAGTTGAATTAACTTGTCTCTAGATTAAGCTAGGCCGAATTTACGTGTCTCTTCATCCCTGGGGCTTCAGATTTGATATGTACTAAAATATTGTCCTTATGTACAATTGTCGATACAGTTGTCTGTCTCGTCCTAAAAGAATGTGCAATTACTACGACTTTTTCACCTTTTTCATGGCATTTTACCATGGCCAGTTTATCTTTCAGTGTTACAGCATGAAGCTTAGCACATTCACTATGAATTTTCTTAGGAGACATGGGGGCAAAAAATAAATTCACAAATAAATGAGAATGAGAAAGTAGCCGATAAACAGAGGTTAACAAATCTGGATTCAAAACAATCACGGGAATCACGAATGACAACGACGCCTAATGGTAGATATTGGAACTACAGTGCAACATTAGCTCCGAAAGACCGATAGATAAGACAACACATCTGATTTCATGATTTTGTTCATTAAGCTACACTATTTTATGGTGTGTATCTTAACATTTACTCTACGTATTTTAATATGATTTTATATGGTTTTATTCGTATTTATTATACGGTAATATGATTTTATGTGCTTTTAACGGTTTTCTAGTGATTTTACGATTCCAATATGTGTGGCGGACAGACTAAACTCGAGTAAAATGACTTAACTTAATATATATTTTTCTATATATTAATTTTGAAAACCAAGGTATAATCGAGAACGGTTTAAATCGAAACGACTTAAGCCGAAGTATATCTGTATATATTATATATACAACAGTAAATCCCAGAAACAGCTGTAAAGACTTCCCCGAATACTTACTGTAAGGTTCGAGATGAAATTTCCGAATTTTACTAATTTTACTAATTTTACTAATTTTACTAATTTTACTAACCTATCCAGGATGAACCACTACGAAGGACTACTCGGATCGTCTCAGGTGTATTTGGATCATCCTATCTCTGTCACAGATGAAAATCTGTGACATTAGTGGTAAAGATTTCAGGCTATGTTCTTTTCTATGAAGTATTGCTATAAACGCTTTCTTTCCTACTTTTCCAGTTTTTCTGCATAATATATGTTTTCATACTTGCTTCGGCATAAATACGTTATAAATGTTTTTATGGCATTTACAAACACCTGCCTATCTTTTATTACATTACTATATCTTATACCTTATAAAAATATTATCTGTTGATCCATCACCTTCCAACATATAAGGATTGACTTTACACGCTCTCAAGACTAAGACACGCACAGAAAAAAAAAAACTTTCAGGACTTTCACTGAAGGCGCTTTCTCAACGTCTTACGAAGTGAGTCTAAAATCGGAAATATTAATACATGCTTGCGGAATGACATTTTTAATCACACATTCTTTTTTTTATTTTACATAGTTTTATATTACACTTTTACTTATTCTTTGTAAGCCTAGTACTTATTCTATCGGTCTTTCTTGCCGAGCCGCTAGGTTACGGGGACGTAAACACAACAGCATCGGTTGTCAAGCGATGTTGGAGGACAAACAGAGACAAACAAACATATAGACACACATGTATATGCATAATACATGTATACGACCGGCTTATTTCAGTTTCCGTCTACCAAATCCACTCACAAGGCTTTGGTCGGCCAGAGGCTATACTAGAAGACACTTGCCGAAAGAGCCACACAGTGGGACTGAATCCGCAACCATGTGGTTAGTAAGCAAGCTACTTACCACACATCCACTCCTGCGCTTATTACGATATTAATGATTATTATTTAGATATATTAACTACATATTGCCTATATATACGTTTTCAAACATAAAATGCCGGTAAATATTCGCTAAATTTTGTTTTGAATAAAGGCCAACAATCTTTATGTTTTCTTATTTTGGCAACAGATCAGCTAATATGGCGTGGGACAAAGTGGCTGACAACGATCTCAATGTTCAAATGGTTCTGAAAAAAATAAAAAACAAAAACACCGACTTCCGAACTTAATCTCAGGACGTTAGTATTCAGCTAGCGCACCACCGTAAACGTCAAGTTAATATATATTACCAAAATCTATTTGCTTCCATAGTACACCAGGGAAAAATAACAGAAAACTAAAAGGACATTTAGGTGGAGTTTCTTCTGATACCGTTTACATTACTAGATGATGAATGCTAAATCGTAGAGCAATCGTTGCATTTCTCCTTGAAACAAATAATAGTACAGAATAAAGTGCGGTGCAATACGTGTCATCATTAGCTTCCGCCGAAAACATTTGTTGTCTGGACAAACGCATTACGGTGATAGACAAGTATAAATATCGAAATTAAATTATGAATATTTAGCGAAAATGTCGTGCCATGTCCAGTACGTTATTTCGTTTTGGTCTACACAGTATAAATTACTATTGGATATAGTTTAGGTCTACAAATACACACATATGGAGATGATATGATGGATTAAATGAATATATTGTGTTGTGATAATAATCGCAGGAGTGGCTGTGTGGTAAGTAGCTTTCTTACCAACCACATTGTTCCGGGTTCAGTCCCACTGCAGAGCATCCTGGGTGAGTGTCTTCAACTATAGTCCCGGGTCGACCAAAACCTTGTGAATGGATTTGGTAGATGGAATCTATATATATAGGTGAGATGAAAATGGAGGACAAATAACGAACAGAAGTGTGTATTTTGCGCTATTAAGTCATTATTTAGTAACTAAAGGTGGGAGTGAAGTTGTTTACGGTCGTTTCTGTTTACCATGGTGAGGAAAATATATATTATATTTTTGCCTCCTTACTAATGGTAGTCATCGTCAGAACGAAGAGGTCAGAGGTAGAGAGAAGACTGAAAGATCAGTGGTTACTCCAGGAAAGAGAATATCAAAGCTTCGAGTGTCTTACTTTATATTGGGGTTCACAGTTCGTTAAGTCCGTTATGAATGTATGAAGATTATATACTTCTTTACTACCCACAAGGGGCTAAACATAGAGAAGACAAACAAAGACAGACAAAGGGATTAAGTCGATTACATCGACCTCAGTGCGAAACTGGTACTTAATTTATCGACCCCGAAAGGATGAAAGGCAAAGTCGACCTCGGCGGAATTTGAGCTCAGAATGTAACGACAGACGAAATACGGCTACGCATTTCGCTCGGCGTGCTAACGTTTCTGCCAGCTCGCCGACATGTATGAAGATTATAATTTAGTTGCACCTCTGGTATCATGTTTATTCAATGGCATGTCTTGCACGTGCCTGTGACTTCCAGGGTTTCACCGGCGGTACAGTGTAAGGGAGCTAACTCTAGTCATGGAAAACCCGTGCTGTTATAATGACCTGGAAGACTGTAGGGAGTAACTTCTGAATGGCTTCAAAATATAACCGCTGTTTAGTTATATATTTAAGAGATGGTTATAGATTTACTTATTGAATTTATTTACCGATACGGTTGTACATAGAATAAATGTGTTTGAAAGTTGTGGTTTATTTGGTATGTTTGTTCCCAAACAACACTTATTTTAGTGCTGCTGACACCACCGGATTGAATGGTACTGTCCAGGTGTCGAAACCATAAGGATATCCGTGAGGCAGCTGAGGATGGGGGTATGTTGGATCGTTGGTATATCTGTTTTTGTGTATGTTGAATAGTATGTGTGTGTCTGTGTTTGTCACTCCCCCCACCATTGCTTGACATCCGATGCTGGTGTGCTTCGTCCCCGTAACTTAGCGGTTCGGCAAAATAGATCGATAGAATAAGTACTAGGCTTACAAAGAGTAAGCCCTGGGGCTCTATTTGCTAGAATAAAGGCTGTGCTCCAGCATGGTCGCAGTGAGATGGTTAAAAACAACTAAAAGAATAAAAGAATAGCAATAATGGTTTCAAATTTTGGAAAAGTTATCATTGAAATGCCAGTAATTTCGGGAAGTTTGTGTATTTTTACATTCTTATATTATAATTTAATTTTGCATGTTATCAGAATACCAATGGATTGAATTTAAAATATATATTTTAGAGGATTAATAAACTTCGTTGATTACTTATCATTAGTTGTGTACGTGCAATATCTCTCAAGAATCAAGTCAATTCTAAAAATATTTCCCCCACCACAGCATTGCGAGCGAGTGAGCTTGTTGTTAAATATCACATAGAGTTTTTAAATGTTAAATTTTAAGATACGTAGGTTTGTACTTTGAAGTTGAATTTTTTACATTTTAAGAGAAGTGGTTTGATTTTTACCGATTACCAAATAATGAGAGAATTGAATTACAATATTTAACGAGTTGAAAAAAGAAGAAAATATTTCGATATGAAGGTTGACAAAAGTAATCCTTTACACATCGGTAGAACTTGTGATGTATGTAAGAAATGTCACCGGTTTTAAACATGTCGTTCCTTCAGGCGATGGCTGTAAATACAAGGGAGATAATTGTTCCCTCGCAACATGAATCGGGATTAGAAATTTTAAATCGGAAACGTTTAGCATCTTAAAATATTCTGATAAAACTTTCGGTTAATGGCGACAAATATACCATTTCTGAAAGCAAATTTTATATACCAATCAAATTTTTGATAGAATTATTTCCACTTCCTTTAAATTCGTTTTAACAAATATCCAGCTAGCAAGCCTTAAGTAAATGAAACATTTCAGAAAGTAATTTAAAACTTTTAGACATATTTTGTAACAAAGTACCATAGTTCATCAACACAGTGATGTCGGGCGTCAACGAAGAGCCCTCGACTACAAGACGACAAAAGTTTCTTTTTTCCAAGGTCTGGGGTCTCCCGCCCCTAAGCCCTAAACCATCACCTAATCACCCTTACCCGTCTTGTTGCTTAACAACAACAACAAAAATCCAAGACATGCAACACCATATCATGATTATCATTACAATAATATCACTGGTCTCCTACACTGGAGTATAATGCTTTGGATAAGAAAGATTTAAATATTATTTCCTACTATAGGCACAAGGCCTGAAATTTAGGGGAAGGGAGCCAGTCGATTAGACCGATGTCAGTATGCAACTGGTACTTACTTTATCGGCCCCGAAAGGATGAAAGCGATGTCGAACTCGGCGGAATTTGAACTCAAAACGTAAAGATAGACGAAATACCGCTAAGCATTTTCCCCCGGCATTGCTAATTTCAGGCAGAGCTTTCAGTTTACTTTCAAACGAATCGGTTTATTACACTTTTACTGTTTTAGTTGTTTCAGTCATTTAAATGTGGCCATGCTGGAGCACCGCCTTGAGTAGAGGAAATCGACCCCAGGACTTATTCTTTGTAACCCTAGTACTTATTCAATCGGTCTCTTTTGCCGAACCGCTAGGTTACGGGGACGTAAACACACCAGCATCGATTGTCAAGCGATGTTGGGGGAACACCCTAGACGCACGCACACACACACACACGTATATATATATATATATATACACACGCCAGGCTTCTTTCAGTTTCCGTCTACCAAATCCACTCACAAGTCTTTGGTCGGCCCGAGGCTATAGTAGAAGACACTTGCCCAGGGTGCCACGCAGTGGGGCTGAACCCGGAACCATGTATTTCGTAAGCAAGCTACTTACCACACAGCCACTCCCTGCTATCGGAATTATAAGGATGCCAAATAAAAATGAAAAGAAATGAAAACAGTTATTTTCTTAACTTGTCCAATAACCTTACCTGTAAACATGAAAATGTTTCCAGCCAGTTACTGATTAATTTTCGCCAGAAGGTATACTGTTTCCTTAGCTATCTATTCTCCATGTTTCTTCAATACAGGAATCCTCCTTTGTTAAAGAAAGCGTTTCAACCATGGCCGCAAATTTTATTAGACGGTGACAATATTTTGTCAACGCCAACCAATTTTCAATTACTTCTTTCTTTTCAACTGCATTTATCCATTGGATCTCTTCTGATTGCATCGTTTGACATTTACAATCGAATGAAATCTATAGAAATCTACAAAATGAATATATATCGGTTAATCAACACAGTGGACCCTTCCCTAAAATAACAGCATTTCATAATATCTTATTTCTTTCTGGATAACGACAAAGATGTTTATTCTGTTCAGCTACATAAACGTGTCAATAATTCGCTTCAACATACAATCCACAAAGTAGTGAGAAAATTAAACTGCTAACAAAACAACCATCTGGAGATCATTAACTAAATAATGACGAATTCTTATATTGATTACAGAAGAATTTAGAAGAATTTTAATGGAAATCAATTTTCTCTTGTGCACTATTTAACACAAAAGAGAAAAGAACTTGCCCTTAAAGGATAACAGTGAAAATTATTTCATGATTTGAAATTGGGCGAGAATATTGAATGTTGCTGTAGAATTTTACTTCATAATAGAAGCTCTTGTACAATATTGACATTGAAACTATCGTACTATGGATGTATTAACAAATATTCATAAGTATATATGGTTGTAATTGATATCATTTTAAGAAAGATTAGTATTCTTTTAGGTTCTTTGATTTGACTAGGACAGTTATATGGAAAAGATTGAATTTTAACTCTATCCATGATGGTGGCAAAAACGCAGAAAGTAACTGATATTTGGTATATTTCAGCTCTGCATTAACTGTCGTGTATATATATATATATATATATATATATAATATATATATATATATATATATATAAGAAGATGCACCCATGCTTATACATATATACACGCACACACAGATATATATGCACATATATTTACACAGACGTTTATGTGTATGGGTGTGTGAAAATTAGTTACAAAAGCAGTATTAATACAGAATGACAATATTAAATGTCCTCGTGTGTTAAATTATAAGGCACAAGCAGAAAATTACTCTCCCCACACACAACAGAATATGCTTCAACACACGGACTCTCATAAAGAATCTTGCAAACCAAATCCCAAAACGAAATTATATATATGTTAATGCAATTGAAACAGTTGTTGGATTTCTAAGGTGTCATCTAAAGTAAAGATATGATTTTCTTACATAATATTGATTGTTTTATATATATATATATATATATATATATTTATATATGAGGATAATATCGATATTTAAGTATCAAAATT
>NC_042999.1:21039764-21089764 GCF_006345805.1 Octopus sinensis
TCTGCTCAAGTTCTCAACGCTTCGATCAGTCTAAGATTCGAAATCAGAATCCTACGTTCATGGTTGCAACACGCCAACTAGTAATCGAAGCGCCTCTACGCTTAAATATATTACAATGGTTAATCTAGACAAAAAAGCATTTTTATCTGGTTGTTTTATTAATGTGTAGTTCATTAGTTATAATAAAACGTTAGCACGCCGGGCGAAATGCGTAGCCGTATTTCGTCTGCAGTTACGTTCTGGGTTCAAATTCCGCCGAGGTCGACTTTGCCTTTCATCCTTTCGGGGTCGATAAATTAAGTACCAGTTCACTGGGGTCGATGTAATCGACTTAATCCGTTTGTCTGTCCTTGTTTGTCCCCTCTGTGTTTAGCTCCTTGTGGGTAGTAAAGAAATATATAATAAAACTCCGTGCGGAATGATAAAGGGAAAACGTTGTGCTCGAGCGCTGTTGGTCCAACGATATGTTACATTTCGCTTTAAGGCAAAGATATTTAGGGACAACAGTCTGGAACACTGAATTTCTAATGACTTTGGTTGTCATATCCGTTTGCTCTTGGCAGATGTAATTTAATTCTACACCGCTTCAACGATGTTGATGTAAAATAAAGGGATATTGCTCTAGTTCGTTCTAAGCATATGTGGAAGGAATACAAGCATCTTCATAAAGAACGACTGTATCATATACTACTTGAAATTTAAATTGAACATAAGTTAGAAACAGGACTATTGCTGTCTTTCGACATTTAGTTCATGTGTAAATCATATCATGAAAAGGAGAGAGACTGATTCTATTTATCATGATGCAGTATTGATGTTTGAATAGAAATGTTAAATGACTGTTAAAAGTCATTTCACTTTTAGTGCATAGTGAGATTATTTAGAACCGAATTGCTTTTATTTTAGCAATACGCTAGACCCATTTTGAGCCATGTTAGAATATAAGTATGATCAAAGACACATCTTTAAGTCTCATACTGTAAACGTAAGATTTCATTACCCGATAAAATTATAACTCTGTTGAGTGTCCAGGAATAGCAATCATCAGTTATTGACTGAATAGATGGTTTTTCTTAATGGTGTAGAAAGAAGAGAATTTATGAAAGGTTTTGATGTGTATCATTTAAAGAGTCGTCCCTGTTAAATGAAAATATGATCTCGAATTCAGGATGGTCGGTAGAACAATTCATAAATTTCAACGATTACTTTTCTACATATGTATGTGTTTATATGTTTGTTTCTATGTTTGTTCTCCCACCATCGCTTGACAACCAATGGTGGTGTGTTTACGTCCCTGTAACTTAGCGGTTCGGCAAAAGAGACCAATAGAATAAGTACTAGGTATGCAAAGAATGAGTCCTGGGATCGATTTGCTCGACTAAAGGCGGTGCTCCAGCATGGCCGCATTCAAATGACTGAAACAAGTAAAAGAGTAAAAGAGAGAGGATGTGTGTACGTGCGTGATACTACATATACACGCACACGAGCTCACCCCAACACACAAAATACTAGGCTATTTAGAAGTTTATTCATTGTAACGAAAAATACGTAATTACAAACTGTATCTCGTCTGATAAATTGACTTCTATTTTGTCTGTAAATATCCACATTCATACGATAAGAGAATGAATGACAATCATTTTACTTCCATCAAAGATAAATACGATGTATTTTAATTGGAATGAACAACTTCGAGAGAGAGAGAGAGACCCTCAAAGTGGTAATATATGAAAACGATATGCAGTTAACGCACTCAGATGATTCCTAGGGTTTCTCAGGATATTTACATTTTCAAATATAGATATGCTTATATTGGTCAGACACTCATTAGGGATGATAGAGAAACCATATAAATAAATGCGGCGAGCTGGCAGGTACGTTAGAGCGCCGGGCGAAATGCTTAGCGGTATTTCGTCTGTCGTTACGTTCTGAGTTCAAATTCCGCCGAGGTCGCTTTGCCTTTCATCCTTTCGGGGTCGATAAATAAAGTACCAGTTTTGCACTGGGGTCGATGTAATCGACTTAATCCCTTTGTCTGTCCTTGTTTGTCCCCTCTATGTTCAGCCCCTTGTGGGCAGTAAAGAAATGCATATAAACAAATGCATTGTAATCAAACGCTAGTTGTTATTTATTTAGATGTAGTTTATCCACATGAATTAACGCATCAATCTTGTTCTCCCTGGTTTAGCGAAGACGAGCATACGACGGCGTCCTTGAGGGGACGCTTGTACGGGTAAAAAATGGTCGAAAGTAAAAATAAGTAAAGTGTGCTTCAATTCTGCAATCTTAGCATATAATTTCACAACTCATTTCAATCTGATACTTCTTTGTAGTCAAGAAATAACATATAAATACACACATTTATATAATATACATCTACAATGATATATATATATATATATATATAGATAGATAGATAGATATATGGGGATATATATATATATATATATATATATATACATACATACGCACACACATACATGTATGCATATGTATATGAATAAATAGAAAAATCGATCCATCATCTCTCTTCTTTTCTTTCTCCTCTTTTCTATTTTTCCTCTCAAACATTGATCTGGACATTATATTTTGATCTTTACGGTCTTCTTCACCTTATGTTTACCGAACACCAATAAAGGGTGTAGTTCTGCCAACTTTTTACTGATATACATTTAACGGTTCATGAATAACAAAACAGCAACGCCCACGACCATAATAGCAACAACAATAGTAAGAACAAGTAAAAAAAATAAATAAATAAAAGAAGAAAGCAGAGAAAATTTAATTTTGATCATTGACCACTCCATCCCTCTCGAAAATAATCGGTTTGATGTCGATCACTTGACTCCATCAGTTAGAAACGAGATGGTGTTTTTTTCCAGTAATCTTATCAAACGCGATAGCTCTCTTGTCACGACACAGGAGAAAATGAATGATGGCTTGTCACAAATGATGAAACCAAAAATATTACGATATTGAAAATAGTGAAAATATTTGAAAAACAACAGATTTGTCGGAAATGTATAAAATTGATGAGAGATATATCAGTTTCCAGCAATAGATTTTTTTTCTTAAAAATGACACTAACTGATGATTTATCAAAATCTAAGGTATTTAAGAATCTGACCAAACGAATAAACTATTAGTGGTAGTCTGTAGATTTTAATCAATTTTCCGACAAGACGGCGGCATTGAAATCTCGGCCAATTGTCGTAACTTTTTATCCGATCAATTGAATATAAATGAAAGCGAAATACGGACTGGTTGTCTCCAAACGCTTTGGAAATTATATAGTATAAAGTTCCAAGAACGTATTCAGCCAATCTATATCTGGCTTTTAATAGAAAAAAAAACGTTGGAAAATATAAAACACGTAACAAAGGTCACGGTGGTATCCTGATAACCGATAAAATATCGAGAGACACAACATAAAACGAGGAGACAGAGTGACTGGTTTAAGTGGTATTAGAAAGATGACCAACAGACAAAATAGAAGTCAATTTATCAGACAAGATACAGTTTGTAATTACGTATTTTTCGTTACAATGAATAAACCTCTAAATAGCCTAGTATTTTGTGTGTTGGGGTGAGCTCGTGTGCGTGTATATGTAGTATCATGCACGCACACACATCCTCTCTCTTTTACTATTTTACTTGTTTCAGTCATTTGAATGCGGCCATGCTGGAGCACCGCCTTTAGTCGAGCAAATCCATCCCAGGACTCATTCTTTGTATGCCTATTACTTATTCTATCCATCTCTTTTGCCGAACCGCTAAGTTACGGGGACGTAAACACACCACCATTGGTTGTCAAGTGATGGTGGGAGAACAAACACAGACACGAACATATACACACATACATATATAGGACAGGCTGCTTTCAGTTTCCATCGACCAAATCCACTCACAAGGCTTTGGTCGGCCCGAGGCTATAGTAGAAGACACTTGCCAAAGGGCCACGCAGTGGGAATGAACCTAGAAGCATGTGGCTGGTAAGCGAGCTTCTTGCCACTACTGCACCTATATATATATATATATATATATATATATATATATATAAGGCAGCAGAAACATATGTCAGAATTTAATGTGAATGATACTATAAGAAACACATTTTAAAGAGGTATAAATCTCCATTCCTTTTTATTTTATCTCAATTACACACACACGCGCGCGCACTCACACACACACACGTATAACCTCAGTTTAACCAATTAATTGAGAGTGATAAGAAAATGTGACAGAGGTTTAGTAATAGACATTCATCTTTTCCGCTCAGTGCCAAAAATCGTGCTTAGCGGGTTATCTTCCATGTTGGATACGTTCTAAGTTTATATATATATACAAATATACAAACTACCGTATTTTGATGTGTACAAGTTACCCTCATGTATAAAGAAACCCCCTAATTTGGGGTGCCTAAAATTTGGAAAAAGTTTTTGTAAGGGATTATAATACTATCCATGTATAAGAAACTCCTATATATTTTAAACCTAATTTTCGACACTATACATACAGATAGATAGATAGATAGATATGTATATTTGACAATATACATACATATAGATAGATAGATAGATAGATAGATACGAATATTTGACAATATACATATAGATAGAGACGCTAAGCACTTTTTCCGCTCTGTGCCGGAAATCGTGCTTAGCGGGATATCTTCCAGGTTGGTTACGTTCGAAGTTTAAATTCCACCGGAGTCGACATTGGCTTTCATCATTTCGAGCTCGGTAAAATAAGTACCAGTTAAGCACTGGGGGTAAATGTAATTGATTGCACCCTCTCCCACAATTGCTAACCTTGTACCAAAATTTGAAACCAATATAACGACGATCAGTACAGGAGACTGACATGTTGGGTTGTCCGGAAATTTTGTGCCGATTTTTAAAGGAAAGAAAAAGGTCAATAAATACTTGCCATTACATTTTTAATCAACCAAATATGAACCATCTTGTTGCACAATGCGTCTCTATCTTTCCTTTAATTTGAAAATACCCTCTCCCCAGAATTGGGGTGGTTTCATGGCAAAGAATTCATCAAGGTATCTTTTTACGTCATCCGAGGAATTGAAATTTTTACCATTAAGACTATTCTGCAGAGACCTGAATGAGTGGAAATCCGAAGGAGCGATATGTGGTGAATATGGAGGGTGGGGTAACACATCCTAACCAAGCTGCAGCAATTTTTGCCTGATTCCCAAAGAAACGTGTGGTTTTGCATTATCATGTTCGAAAACAATACCCTTCCTGTTGGCCAATTCTGGACGTTTCTCTTGAACTGCTGCAAATGAATTTCTTATCTTCCATTTTAAAGGGTTACAGAATTAACACAAATTATAGGAACATAAACCTTCTTCCATGAAAAGATAGCTTAAGCTATGCTCTAACTTGAGGTGTGGTCAAATCCTATTTTGTGGACTAAACCATGTTCTAAAATAAGTCTAAATGTAAGCTACTATAAATCGGCACGAACTTTCCGGACAACTCAATATTAACTTTTTAAAAATTCGTGTCAGTAGAACACGGCTGTTTCAAGCTAATACTTTAAATAGCATTACTCGCTCCCGACGGAACAACCAAATGTTTATTTATACTTATTATTATATACAAACTATAAAAACGCACACAAATCTTTTCAGGATAGAATAATTCATTTATTGTGAAATATTATCGTTGTCTAAATAATTTCATGAACATGATTTTGAAAATGCTTCCAAGAAAATTCTTTTCGTTGATACAGGTCAAAAAATCAAGTTATCTGGTAATTAGATAAACGAAAAATATATTCAAAGCGAGACAGCCGATGAAAAAACTATTTTTCGATCAGAAATCCCATTAGATATGTCGCATAAAATTACCTATTGCCTAACGCTTTTCATATTTTGGTTATGCGCAATTTTATGCAAACCTCTCGGTGATAGTATTTTTTTTTTTACAGTATAACGTTGGGGATGTTGATTAAATAATTTACTCATTATGTGCATCTCTCTTGATTACGAACTAATTTTGTTAGTGTGTTGTTTACGCTTTTACTCTTACTTGTTTCAGTCATTTGACTGTGGTCATGCTGGAGCACCGTCTTTAGTCGAGCATATCGACGGCCAGGACTCATTCTTTGTAAGCCTAGTACTTATTCTATCGGTCGCTTTTGCCGAACAGCTAAGTTACGGGGACTTAACACACCGGTATCGGTTGTCGAGCGATGTTGGGTGGAACAAACACAGACACACAAACGTATACACACACACACAAACACACACACACACATATATATATATATGTATATATATACACACACACACGACAGGCCTATTTTATTTTCCGTCTACCAAATCCACTCCCAAGGCTTTGATCGGCCCGAGGCTATAGGAGAAGACACCTGCCCAAGGTGACACGCATTGGGACTGAACCTAAAACCACGTGGTTGGTAAGCAAGCTACTTACCACACAGCCACTCCTACGCCTATGTATAGTAGAACATTGGTTGAATGAAATACGATGTATGATCAAAAAGTATTGAGCGTGTTGCTATAAAATGAAAACTAAAACACATTTTGACGTTTAATTTCTTACAATGTAGTCTTCTTGTAAAACCACACACCTTATTCGGAATTGTTTCCATTGGTGGAAGAATTCCTGAAATTTCTTTTTGTGGGGAGCGAGCTGCTTCCTTGTCGCATTCTGTTTGATTTCCACAACGTCTTCAAAATCTTCTGCTATGATTCTTTTCAAAATGTTTCCGTCTTCTTCGACACAATCAAGGAAATCTTGCGAAGCTGAAGCCCAATCTTCCCTTTTGAGATGACCATACTCTGCACACTTTATTTCCAAGCATTGCTACTAACAATGGAAGTGACCGAAAACGTTTATAACTTAATGCGAAAGTGCGGCAGATTTCAAGGTCAATCCAAGCTGCTTCAGTCAGTGTACTTTAAATCCGTTACGATAACAACAGTTCTGCTATTTTTAAATCAGACTTTGCATTTGAATAATATCTATTTTTTGTTTTCAGCAATCAATAAAAGTTATTGTGGAATATATTTCGAATCTAGTATACGACGTATATATAATTATATACTTTGGTACAAACTTATAGACGCGCCGCCACAGACTTATATATACGTGTGTGGAGATGTATTTGGGTGGGGTTTGCATGTGTGTGTGATGTTGTATGTGGAGGTGTTTGTATATGTGGGGGTGTTTGTATGTGTGTGTGTGGAGTTGTATGTGGGGGTGTTTGTATATGTGTGTGTGTTCTATGTGGGGTTATTTGCATGTATGTTTGCATGTATGTGGGGGTGTTTGTATGTGTGTGTGTGTGTTTGTGGAGTTGTATGTGGAGGTGTTTGTATGTGTGTTTGTGGAGTTGTTTGTGGGGGTGTTTGTATATGTGGAGGTGTTTGTATGTGTGTTTGTGGAGTTGTTTGTGGTGTTTGTATGTGTGTGTGTGTGGAGTTTTATGTGTGGGGACGATTGTATGTGTGTGTGGCGTTGTATGTCGGATGTTTGTGTGCACGCGTGTATGTATACAAGGAAAGTTTTGCTATAAGATTGCGTATAATAATATATAAATTCAAACTATATTGCTCTTAGACACAAAAATATCTCACCCACATAATACAGAAAATGCACACGTATATTTATATAATACCAGGAAATAAGTGTTTATTGGTGTGTGCAAGCTTTATCTAATACTAGCAGTATCGCCCGGCGTTGCTCGGGTTTGTAAGGGAAATAACTATAAAGCATTTTTAGAGAGTTATAGCCAAAAAATGGAAAAAAAATTATGGTAAATTTTTTTAGTTAAAAAGGTCGAGTTGCGTCCCCTAGACAGTCTGTGGTTTGTGTTTCTGATTCTCGACCCCATGTCGAATTTATCGATTTTTTTCAGAACTGGGGGAACTTTTCAAAATTTTCGCTGCGTTAGTTTTGAATTATGACATTGGGCTATGTGTGTGTCAAGTTTCATCAGAATCGGTTGAAAGCCGTGGTCAGGGTGAGGGTACAACCTAACAGACACACAGAAACACACACAGACAAACTGCCGTTTATATATAGAGAGATATGGAAAGTTGTCTCTCAGTCTATACATCAATGAAGCTCACTAAAAGTCGTACGTAATCTTTGCCAACGTGCTTCAGTTTTTATTCCCTAAAATGATTGGTTTTTCCCTAAAGTGATTGGCTATTTCCATATAAATATAAAATTTAAGCTGAGCAAATATAAAATATTAAAATTTCATCCATATATCAAACTATTTAACCAAAGAGAAAGTGAAATCTTTTGAGAATACTAGGAATTCTATATACGTCAAAAAACTTTCCACTCTTTATATCATAAAATCTGAGTGAAACAATGTTAAGAGGTTTCTTTGACGGAATTCGGCTAAATTAGATTGGCCCTAGAAGGTTATCTAGGTTATTGTAGGGTTTCAATGTTATAGAAGACAGCTACATTCTATTACTTGAATATACACGTTAGAAAATATATCAAAATGTTGACTAGATGTTACAGCGGGCATATGAGGCTGTCATCTTTGAAGTCAAGATGCCATTCCATCAAAAGTAAACAAAATTTCATATTCCTTGTGTATATGTGTTGGAGTTTATTCCTATCGGTGTATAATGTTTCGTGTTTTTACGTGCTGAGCGATACAAGCTATCATATAACTTGTCTGGCATTAATTCATTTTTATGATGATAAATGTCACTAAACTTTAATGCACATCGATATTTTGCATAATAGTATCATATAATCCCTTTCTTTTGTTTCCTACCATCTCATGCAACCTCTTTTAAATCTATCAATCTGTCTATCCATCTATTTGTCTATATCTATTTCTTTACTACCCACAAGGGGCTATACACAGAGAGGACAAACAAGGACAGACAAAGGGATTAAGTCGATTATATCGATCTCAGTGCGCAACTGGTACTTAATTTATCGACTCCGAAAGGATGAAAGGCAAAGTCGACCTCGGTGGAATTTGAACTCAGAACGTAGCGGCAGACGAAACACAGCTAAGAATTCCGCCCGGCGTGCTAAGGTTTCTGCCAGCACGCCGCCTTGAATGTATCTCTATCATCTATCTATCTATCTACCTTCCTATTTATCTGTCTTCTGCCTGAATTCGTTCAGAAACAAGAAGAAAAGATACACTATATCTTTGTCAAAAAGAGCCTGTACATTAAGAGATATGTGTTTAAAAAAATACCTCTATTAATCGGAGTGTTGTAGCCTAAGTGAGCCAATAGAATTAAGACGACAGCAAATGCATCTTCTATATTACAGACGAACTAAGCATCCTAACCGCAGCAGTATATATCTTGAACATCTGCAAAGAAATTATCTTTTGCCTAAATAAACAGAAATTCAAATAGCGGAACGATTATATTTCGAATGGTCAACCTATCCAAACTGGATAGCTTAATCTATATTCCATTTATTCCTCCACACTTTCCACCTCGGTAATCCCCTTATGCCAACACTTCCAGTTACATAAGCTTAAATTTAAAACTATGTATGCAAAATACCAATGGATAACAGTATATAAAACGACTTGTATGCATATCAACTTCATAACAGAAAATGTTTTAATATTATAGATTCTCTAACTTTAAGACACTATATGTAGTCTTTAAATTACATTTTAGGCCACCATATCCCAATCGTGTAGGGATTATTTAATCACCGAAATGCATTCTAGCCAGTGAATTACCTGTTATATGGAGGAATGTATCTAGATTTCTTTTGGATGTTATGGGTATTTTCGCCTTTTGGATTCTCCTGGGTTTCATTTGAATATCGCATGGGAAATTGTTGTAAATGAAATATTGTGTCTCAATTTTATGTGATGTGAATTCGGCTTTTGTATGGAGATCAAGGTCTTGAGTGATTAGGGAATTTGGAATAATCACCAGTACCGTTTAGACGCTACTGGTGGCATGTTTTCTAAATTGTATTAATGATTGAGCGCCAATACCTTAAAAGGGAATTAATAATTTTTCCTTCTTTTTTAAGGCATTCCAAGTCATGAATGCTTCTGATGGTACATATTTTACTTTGTGATCGATAATCGGGGAAAGGGATGCTTCTGTTCGCATAATATGTTTCCTTTTGTCTAGAGAGACAATAGTGTGCAGTGATATTGAAAGAGAGAATTGGCAAACTGTAGAGAGAATGACGTTAGCAGAACCTCGAACGGCGAAATTCTAATGATGGATGAGCATATTCTGCCTTCTATAAAGACATTAATGTTGATACTTGCGGTCTAGCGTAGGCTGCTGTTGACAGTTACATCTATGGCTCCAATATTATCTGACGCCACGAAAACTTTAGCTGGAGGAAGGGAATATGGTCGTTTAAATGTCTCTTTTCTACAATGGACGAACAGAAGTTATTCAATGTTTAGCAGACTTTACAGAACAAATCACAACGTATAGAGGAGATTAGAGTTCCGTTCGGTTTCGTATAATCCTCAAGATTTCTTTGAGTGATATATATATATCACTCTATGCAGGTATATACGGGGTGTCCCAAAAGTCACTGATGAGTTTCAATTTTTAATAACTTCGTCAACTTTACAAATAAATTCATATAAGTTTGATACAGTATAACGGACTTAATGAAAATTAATATGCAAAAATATTTTGCAACACTACTATATTACATATGAAAAATTACATCGCATAAATGGGAGCCATTTTTGTCTTTGCACACCCATCTTTTTTTCCAAAACTTGCACCATAGCACCCTCAATAGATTTAGACCCCACTTCTCTAATTTCTCTATTGATGTTCTCCTTCAGTTGCACCATGGTCTCCAGTTTGTTGACGTAAACCCTCTCTTTCGGGTATCTCCATAAGAGAAAATTCGTGCTAGTCACGTCTGGGGTACGTGAAGGCCAAATGACATCGCCGTAGCGTGAGATTACTCTCAATCCAAAAGTCTGTCGTAGCAACTTCAATGTCTTTTTTGCGGTATGAGCAGTTGCCCCATCTTACTGGAACCATATGTGAGGTCTACTTTGAATGACCGGGGGCAAAACGGTCCTAATCTTAGATACCTGAAAGAGAGGGTTTACATCAACGAAGGAGCAACTGAAGGAGAACATCAATAGGGAAATCAGTGAAGTGGGATCTAAAACTCCTGAGGGTGTTATGGTGCAAGGTTTGTAAAGAGCACAGGAATGAGAAACCTAAAATGGCTGCCATTTAAGCGAGGTCATTTTTGATGTATGTTGCAGTGGTGTTGCAAAATTCGACTTATGCATATTAACTTCCATTATATCCTTTATATTGTATCAAAATCTCATGCATTTATTTGTGAATTTGAGGAAGTTATTAAAAGCTGAAACCCATCAGTAACTCTTGGGACACCTTAGATAGATGTAAATGTGTGTATGTGTGTGTGTGTGTGTGTGTGTGTGTGTGTGTGTGTGTGTGTGTAATATGTGCCAGAAGACTTCCCCAAATAAGTCTTAAATTCTTTGACAATTGAAGCTAACAAGTAAGATTTCAGGAGTTACGGAGTAAGTGCGTGAGTGCATGTATAGTATGATAAATTAAACTTTATATTTATATACAGACAGAAAGACATGCACGCGCACGCACACAGATACACAAACACTCGCATCGTAACAGTGTATATATAACTGCATGTGTAGAAATCAAATACAATATTTCTAATATCAATTCTCCTCTACCTTTGCTCATGCCAACAGTATTGTTGTCGTCATTCTATTTCGATTTTCACAGGCTTCCTTCCAGATGTTTCACCGTCCACACTACTCTCTTACACACGTTTATACATGCCCCATATACATAAATAAATACATACACACACGCACATTCATATTGTCCACCAGGCTCCCCTCTCCTGCTTTGATTCTCTGTTTGTTTTTCTGCAATATTCCTTCATTTTTAGTTTAATTTTCTTCACTATGTTCATTTTCATTTATACCTACGTTCAACCACTATCTATGCCTTGTGTCTTCTCATACTTTGGTTCACTGTCTTTCTCTATATGTTTCATCCTGCTCTGACACACTCCGTCGCATTGATATATTTATATATATATACTTTTACTTGTTTCAGTCATTTGACTGCGGCCATGCTGGAGCACCACCTTTAGTCGAGCAAATCGACCCCAGGACTTATTCTTTGTAAGCCTGCTACTTATCCTGTCGGTGTCTTGTGAACCGCTAAGTTACGGGGACGTAAACACACCATGTATAAATTATATAGGTTAAGTGTGAATGTAATTGTATATAAATATACACAAATACATACATACACACAGATGCATATACACACATGCATGTGTATACATACACGCACACATATATGTATACACACATTCACATCCACACACATATATATAGGGGCAGGCGTGTCTGTGTGATAAGAAACTTTCTTCGCAACTACATGTCTCCGGGTTCAGTCCCACTGCGTGGCTTTTTGGGTGAGTGTCTTCTACTATAGAGACGGACCAACCAAAGACTTGTGATTGGATTTAGTAGACGGAAACTGAGCGAATCACGTCGATGAAATATATATATATATAAATATAGTTGCGTGTCTGTGTTTACGTCCCCGTAAATAAGCGGATTGGTAAAAAGGGACCGATAGAATAAGTACTAGGCTCACAAAAAATAAGTCCTGGGGTCAATTTGTTCGACTAAAGGCGGTGCTCCAGGATGGTCGCAGTCAAATAACTAAAACGAATAAAACAAAATATATATAGGCGCAGGAGTGGCTGTGTGGTAAGTAGCTTGCTAACCAACCACATGGTTCCGGGTTCAGTCCCACTGCGTAGCATCTTGGGCAAGTGTCTTCTGCTATATCCCCGGGCCGACCAATGCCATGTGAGTGGATTTGGTAGACGGAAACTGAAAGAAGCCTGTCGTATATATGTATATATATATGTGTGTGTGTGTACATGTTTGTGTGTCTGTGTTTGTGCCCCTAGCATTGCTTGACAACCGATGCTGGTGTTTTTACGTCCCCGTCACCTAGCGGTTCGGCAAAGGAGACCGATAGAATAAGTACTGGGCTTACAAAGAATAAGTCCCGGGGTCGATTTGCTCGACTAAAGGCGATGCTCCAGCATGGCCGCAGTCAAATGACTGAAACAAGTAAAAGAGTAAAAGAAAAGAGTATACTTCATTTTTTTATATTTTATCTTTTTTTTTCTTTCGCATTCTCTATTCCGTTTGTATGTATATTTTTCTTTTTTTCTGAAATGACGAAAAGGAAAGAAGCAGAGAAACCATTCTCCTATATTCCTCATTCTATCCTCTCTTTCTTTCTTTTCATATATTCCCTCGAGAAAGGTAATGTACTTCTGATATATTATTGCCCTTCACTCTCTTGAGATATATCTGGCAGTAAAGTGTGTACACTGCAATAGTTACTGAAGCTATGTGCTACCAACGAGAGTGGAATTAAGAGATTAGTGAACTTTGCTTAAGTAATCTTAAAGATAGTCTCTTGACATTTGAAAAATTTTCTTAGAGTGTCTAAAAATGGACGATATTTCAACTGTCAGTTGTACGCATCATATTTCAGATTTATTGACTTGCACAAAAAGGAACGTGAACAATTACATACCCAGTCAACATAAATTTAAATAAGTTAAATATATGGCGCAGCAGTGGCTGAGATGTAAATAGCTTCCTTATCAACCACATGGTTCCAGGTTCAGTCCCACTGCATGCTACCTCAAATTTACATGTGATTTGCAAGATTCTTTATATGAATTCGTGTGTTGGAACAAATTGTGCCGCGTCTACGGAAAATCATTATGCCAATATTATTAATACACACACTGGTTGAAGTTCACTCTTTTATTGAATATCGATCTAACTAATCGATTCTTTGTCTTTCTTTGTTAATTGTTCAGTTATTCTTTTCTCCTTTTGTTTCTTTATATATTTGGCTGCGGTCATGCTAAAGCACCACCTTAGATTGAACAGATCGACCCCCAGGACTTACTTTTTATAAGCCTGCTACTTATTCTATCGGGCTCTTTTTGCTGAACCGCCAAGTTACGCGGATATTACACACCAATATCGGTTGTCAGACAATGGGGGTGGGGACAAACAGACACAAACACAAAAATATAGACATATACACATTACGACGGGCTTCTTTCAGTTTCTCTCTACCAAATCCATTCACAAGGCTTTGGTCGGCTCGAGGCTGAAGTAGAAGACACTTACCCATGTTGCCACGCAGTGAGACTGAAGCCGAGACCACGTGTTTGGGAAGCAAGCTTCTTACCACACAGCCATGTCAGCGCCTGTTGTTTGTTTTCTTTTTGTTTCCTTGTTTTGTTTTTTGTAAAAGTTCTTTCGTAACTATTTGCATTATTTTCAGTGAGGGAACTAAACTAGTGCGTGTATTATTGATGTTGGCATAATGTCTCTCCCTAGACATAACAGTATTTCACTTTATTTCATCTCCGTTTGTTGCACGTAGAACACAACAAAGAGATATCTCTCGCATAAGAATCCACTATGCACGTTTCCATAGTCTGCACTTCCCCTTAAATATATTGCTCTCATCACGATAAATAGTACCTGGTGTCATAATTTTCAATTTCAGCTCGTAAGAACGTAACAAAACTTGTGTAACATCGGAGAGAATGGCTCGGGACATATAAATATATGCAGAAATGTTTGTACATAGAGTTCACTATGCAGTTTTTTGTGTATACAGTCCACTATGCAATTTCTATTCACATTTACACATTGAGCTCAAAATCTCTTGTGGAAGCATCATCCAACCAAAATACAAATACATGGGAAACAACCACCTGTATCATCTCTTGTGAAAAGTAGGAGAGTCCAGTTTGCTGGACATTGTTGTAGAGCTGAAAACGAGGCAATTTCTACTCTTCTCTTCTGGAAGCCATCTACTCGCGATACCAGAGGGCGCACACTCTCCTACCCTGATGTAATCTCCATGAGTACAGGCATCCAGCAACAGGACCTCCGTAATGCTATGATGGACCGTGGAGTCTGGCGTAGCATAGTAAATTCCATTGTCTCGAATACGGTCGAACAATGATGATAATTGACACATTATGCAATTCCTCTTAAATATTGCTCTAATCACGAAAAATAACAGCTGGCGTCATAGTTTTCTATTTTCTGCTCGTGGAAACGTAGCAAAATGCTTCGTAACATAAATATATACAGAAATTTTTGAGTCATGAAATCAAACCCTGTTTAGTTTACCTATACCTTTCATTTTTATGGTGTCAATATATATGGCGCAGGAGTGGCTGTGTGGTAAGTAGCTTTTTTACCAACCACATGGTTCCGGGTTCAGTCCCACTGCGTGGCAATTTTGGGCAAATGTCTTCTACTATAGCCTCGGGCCGACCAAAGCCTTGTGAGTGGATTTGGTAGACTGAAACTGAAAGAAGCCCGTCGTATATATGCATATATATGTATACGTGTGTGTGTTTGTCCCCCTAGTATTCCTTGACAACCGATGCTGGTGTGTTTATGTCCCCGTTACTTAGCGATTCGGCCAAAGAGACCGATAGAATAAGTAATGGGCTTACAAAAGAATAAGTCCCGGGGTCGAGTTGCTCGATTAAAGGCGGTGCTCCAGCATGGCCGCAGTCAAATGACTGAAACAAGTAAAAGAGTATAAGAGAGTATGGGTGTGCTAGAGCTGTACTAACTACGTCGGGTGGTACTCTTTCTGGTTCTTGTTAGAGTACTTTGGAACCTGAGTACAGTCTCGATTGGGTTGATTTAGATCCTTCATACGGTTATACTCCGCCATCAGCTGTCACCTTTTGTTCACTTGATGGAGACCTTCGGAGCTTTCCAATTTGAGGGGACCTAATTCATCCCTTCCCACAAACTCACTGTCGAAGCGTTTCTGAAGGAGAGGTCCTTCACTTCATTCCGAAATAATCAAAGAAAAATGTATGAAGAGACGAAAATACCATTAAATGATGACAACGATATATAGAATCAGATAATGAAACGAAACAATGGAATATTAAAGAATGAAACCAAACCATGACGGATATGCTGAAGTCCAGATCAATCACCATGAATATAATATCGTCATAAGTAAGTTCAGTACGGACGAATGTATAGTTAAAAAAAAAAAACTCTCACGCTGCCCCATAATTGACCTTTAAAAATATGCAAATTGCTTCGGTGAAAGTGTGTCATTGTCAGCATCACAGTTCAGTAAACGAAATGTTGGTACTTTATAAAAAGTATTTCAAGGTGAATTCAATGTATTCTTGCATTGTTAAATAATTTCAATGCCTCTTCTAGGATATAACTGCTAATCTGCATACATATTTATACAGACACACACACATACCTATATATATATGTATATATTTATTTATATATATATATAATATATATATATATATATATATATATACACATACGAATACCTAGTCCGCCTCCACACCTATATATATGTGTGTGTGTGTGTGTGCGTATATATATATATATATATATATATATATATATATTTAGGCAGATAGGTTTATGTATGAGCGTGTGTGGGTGTGCGTGTACGCATGTTTAGATATATAGAAAGATAGGCAGATAAAGTAGGTAGAGAGAGAGAGAGTGAGATCCAGATTTATTCGAAATAAATTCACGATCACGTGCAAATAACTTTCACACATGCATTCTCTGTCTTCGACACTTAAAATTTTGCTTCCTTTCTCAGCGTTGTTCAATTCTCAAAGTCAACGTCAGAATTATAATAATAATAACTTCAAATCACGAAACGTCGCTCGGAGTGTTTCTAAATTAAGTGTGTATAGTTTTACGGGTCATGCTAATTTTAAGGCATAATCAGCATGTTCATCTGTTCCCTCCCACCCTCCTTATTATCAACATCATCACTACTATCACCATCATCATCCACATAACCAACACAACATTCAGCATTGCCGTCATATTTCTGGTGGTTGTCGTTATCAGTAACATCATCATCGCCACATCATCACGACGATTATATTATCGTGAATTTCATCATATCGTGATAATCGACATGTTCACCTTCATTAACCTTATCCATTTCCTCATCACAGCTAAGTAAAATTATTCAAAATATAAGGCAACGACCACCATTACTGTTCCGAATCGATTATTTTACGAATAAATTAATTTTCGTGAAATAGAATGCAGATATCATACTGATTATTTCGATCCGTGTTTCGCATAGAGGCAAAGAGAGTGTTACTACTAGACAAAAAGGATAGAAAATTTGACATATTTAACAAGATTTAATAAGTGTTAAATTTCTCATCACATCCAAATCTACACTGAAGAAATGGGGAATGTGCGGATGAAGACTGCAATATTAAATATTAATATATAGAGTGAGTTAGGAGGCAAGCTGGCAGAATCGTTAGCACACCGGGCGAAATGCGTAGCCGTATTTCGTCTGCCGTTGCGTTCTGAGTTCAAATTTCGCCGAGGTCGACTTTGCCTTTCATCCTTTCGGGGTCGATTAAGTAAGTACCAGTTACGCACAGGGGTCGAAATAATCGACTTAATCCGTATGTATGTCCTTGTTTATCTTCTCTGTGTGTGCGAGCTGGCAGACACGTTAGCGCGCCGGGCGAAATGCTTAGCGGTATTTCGTCTGTCGCTACGTTCTAAGTTCAAATTCCGCCGTGGACGACTTTGCCTTTCATCCTCTCGGCGTCGATAAATAAAGTACCAGTTTCGCACTGGGGCCAATGTAATCGATTTAATCCCATTGTCTATCCTTGTTTGTCCCCTCTATGTTTAACCTCTTGTGGGTAGTAAAGAAATATATCTTCTCTGTGTGTAGCCTCTTGTGGACAGTAAAGAAATAAGAATCGTTAGCAGGCCAAGCAAAATGCTCAGCAGCGTTTCGTCCGTCCTTTAACTTCTGAGTTCAAATCTCACCAAGGTCTACTTTCACTTTCATCTTTTCGGTGTCGATAAAAGTGTAGCAGTTGGGTACTGTTGTCACTATAATCGTCTTGCCCTCGCCCTCGAAATTGCAGGCTTTTATAGACATCACAGCTTATCGCCCCCACTTCAGTACATATATCGCACTGAAGATATTGGATGATGCATTATCACACACCTGTTAAATTATAAATGCATATATTTATTTTTAAATTTGAGTTCATGACATGAAATAGTAAAGATGTCGGCTTAATAAGTAACCTAAATTACATTCTACCTTTATACTGAAGTTTACAAAAGTTATAAATATTCCTGGCATTTGTATGCAATTCTTCAAATGTATTGGGATTGTGTTTTAAAAAATAAATTGATAATCTTTATTTATTGCAATGATGATCTTAATAATTAATTCATTTATATTAGTTTTATGCCTTTGGGTGTGAAGGCGCATGGTTCAGTGGTTAGAGCGTCGAGCTTACGATCGTGAGGTTGTGAGTCCGGATCTCGGACCGGGCTGCATGTTGAGTAAGACATTTCATTTCATGTTGGTCCAGTTCACTCAGCTGTAGAAATGAGTTACGATGTCACAGGTGCCAAGCTGTATCGGCCGTTGCCTTTCCCTTCGACAACATCAGTGGCAGGGAGAGGGGAGGCTGGTATGCATGGGCGACTGCTGGTCTTCCATAAACAAACTTGCCTGGACTTGTGCCTGGGAGGGTAACTTTCTAGGTGCAATCCCATGGTCAGTCATGACCGAAGGTGCTCTCAACATGCCTTTGAGTTTTTTCTTTCTGCTATTTTTATCATTCAAACGTAATTCTCATTATTATCAGCACTAATCCATATTTATAATGGTATTTAAAACAAGAACAACAATGATAGAAATTCAAAATATAGTGCTCATGGAAACTGCTCATATCCTACGTAAAATACCGTCTATGTAATCTCAAATTTTAAAAACACAATTATAATTCTCTTACGTTTTCTGAAACATTCTCTAGAACAATACGATGTGCAAAACCAAATATATGGCACCCTAGGCATAACACCAACTTGAACTTCTAACTTGCTGTCTCTTGAAGTTTACTGGTCATGCCTCAAGAACCCTGCAAACAATTCTTGCAGTGAGACTTGGAGTCAACCTGTACAAATAGAAAGCAAACATCAAACAAATAATAATCATAGTAGTAGTAGTTCAAAATATAGTGTTCATGGGAACTGCCTATATCCTACGTAAAATACTGTCTATATAATCACAAATTTTAAAATAATGTCATAATGTTTTTGTTTACATTCTCTAGAACAATACTATATGAAAGATCAACTATATAACGCTCTAGGCATAACAATAACAGAACTTCTAACTTGTTTTCTCTTGCGATCTCTGGATGAGACTTGGAGTCAACTTATACAAATCAAAATTCAAACATAATAATAATAATGCTAAATAAAGAAATAAAGAACATGTATGTTTATCGACATAGCATGCACCGGTGACAACAGGATCAATGTGAAAGAAAAATTAAACAACTACAACGATTTAAAGTGGGGAATACGAAGGTTATGGTCAATGAAGAGGGGAGGCGTGATATCAATAGTAATTGGTGCACTTGGAAGTATAAGCACTCAGCTACTAATATGGAATTAGCTGAAACTGCAAGAATTGTTTGCAGGGTTCTTGAGGCATGACCAGTAAACAAGTGTCACCTTAGTCTGCTGGCATTGGACAGCTGACACTGTCCATCATACCCAGCAAAATAATCTGTGAATTTTCAAATAATAATAATTATAATAATAATAATTGGAAAATGAAGAAGGTGCCATTGAAAATGAAGATGGTGAAGATAGTGCCCATTATTGTTGGATCCTTGAGAACAGTATCAGAAGGCATGAAGAGGAATATAAAGGAAATCGGAATAGAGTGTACTGTAGAACTGTTTACAAAAGGTTTGCTTCCTTAGCACGGTCAGAATAATAAGAAACGTACTAAATACCTGAAAAGAACGGATAGGTAGTAAGTCCGCTCCGCATGCAAGATTCCAGGAACTCCAGCAAAACCCGTGATGAAGAGATAATAATAATAATAATAATAAGCTGTTGTCTCCTGAGGTCACTGGGTGAGACTTGGAGTGCACTTGTACAAATTCAAAGCAAAATTCAATCATATAATATTAATAATAATAATAATTGTTACAACTTTTGCAACAAGAGCAGCCATTTGGGGGTGGGGGGAGTCAATTATATCGATTTCAGTGTTCAACTGATACTCAATTTATCGACCCCGAAATGATGAAAAGCAAAGTCAACCTCGGCGGAATTAGAAACCAGAACGTAGCGACGAGTCAAATATCGCTAGGCATTTCGTCCAACGTACGAACGATTCTGCCAGCTCACCGCCTTTTGCCATCGAAGTTGCCGTTACTTCAGGTCTCTGGGTGACACTTGGAAGAGATCGTATAAATGGAAGCACTATGTCGGTTACGACGACGCGGGTTCCGGTTGATCCGAATCAACGGAACAGCCTGCTCGTGAAATTAACGTGTAAGTGGCTGAGCACTCCAAAGACACGTGTACACTTAACGTAGTTCTCGGGGATATTCAGCGTGACACAGAGAGTGACAAGGCCGGCCCTTTGAAATACAGGTACAACAGAAACAGGAAGTAAGAGTGAGAGAAAGTTGTGGTGAAAGAGTACAGCAAGGATCACCACCATCCCCTGTCGGAGCCTCGTGGAGCTTTTAGGTGTTTTCGTATACATGTATATGTATATATACGTATGTGTGTTTGTGTGTCTTGTGTTTGTCTCCCCACCCAAAATCGCTTAACAACCGATGCTGGTGTGTCTACGTACCCGTAATCTAGCGGTTCGGCAAAAAGAGACCGATGGAACAAGTACTAGACTTACAAAGAATAAGTCCCAGGGTCAATTTCCTCGACTAAAGGCGGTGCTCTAGCATGGCCGCAGTCAAGTGACTGAAACAAGTAAAAGAGTAAAAGAGTATGTAATACACACGCACACACACACACACACATACACATAACGAGTAATGTTGAAATGCATGTTTAATTCCCGGTCTGAGACCTGAAGTAACGGCAACTTCGATGGCAAAAGGCGGTGAGCTGGCAGAATTGTTCGTACGTTGGACGAAATGCCTAAATCCCGGTCTGGGAATCGAAACCGCGATCCTATGACCGCGAGTCCGCTGCCCTAACCACTGGACCATTGCGCCTCCACATAAATACGATTGATAAATACGATTGATAGCAATATACAGTTCTTGGAAATATTTGGCACATTAAACATGCATTTCAACATTACTCGTTATGTGTATGTGTGTGTGTGTGTTGGTGTGTGTGTGTGTGTATTACATACTCTTTTACTCTTTTACTTGTTTCAGTCACTTGACTGCGGCCATGCTAGAGCACCGCCTTTAGTCGAGGAAATTGACCCTGGGACTTATTCTTTGTAAGTCTAGTACTTGTTCCATCGGTCTCTTTTTGCCGAACCGCTAGATTACGGGTACGTAGACACACCAGCATCGGTTGTTAAGCGATTTTGGGTGGGGAGACAAACACAAGACACACAAACACACATACGTATATATACATATACATGTATACGAAGGGCTTCTTTCAGCTTCCGTCTACCAAATCCACTCACAAGGCTTTGGTCGGCACGAAGCTATAGTAGAAGACACTTGCCCTTGGGCACCTTGGTGCCACGCAGTGGGACTGAACCAGGAACAATGCGGTTGGTAAGCAAGCTAGTTACCACACAGTCACTCCTGCGCCTTTAAAATCATCAAAGACAATATAATCAAAATTTCATGTTCTATATAGGCAAATGTTACTCTGTTTCCCAGGATACACAGACATATTATAATTATCATTATATTTATCATTAGATTCTTCGCTCTCATAAATCTGCAACAACCTTCCTAATCATCGTAATTCTCTTATGAAAAGAATATATCTTTAAGTGAAATCATTTATTGAACAAGCAATATAATTGTGAAGATATTTAGAACTCCTTTCAGTGAACGTAGATATTGTAAGTAATGTCTTCAGTAAGTGGTAAGTGTTCATAAATAAAAGAATTGTAATTAAGAATTCCTACATGAATATAACTTTTATGTTTGTTTTTATTTTTCATAAACTTTCACAATGCACGTAAATTACGCTGTATCGAATATATCGAACATATCCATATATCAATTATACTTCTAGATATGTAGTTGTATGCATAAGCATTTGTGTATCTGTGCTATTAGACACAGACGAATAAATATAAAGGGTATCTGTGTGTATGTTTGCAGAGAGAGACGTAAATAATTATGTACTTATAAACATACAAACACAAGCATCTCGCGTATATAGCTATGGGTGTATATATATATATATATACATATATATGTGTGTGTGTGTGTGTGTGTGTATATGTATGTGTGTGTATATATATGTGTGTGTGTATATGTTTGTGAGTATATGTGTGTGTGAGTATATGTGTGTGTGTATATGTGTGTGTGTATATATATGTGTGTGTGTGTATATATGTGTGTGTGTGTATATATGTGTGTGTGTATGTATATGTGTGTTTGTGTGTATATATATATATATGCATGTGTGTGTGTATGTATATATATGGGTATGTATATGTAAATATATGTATATGTATGTATATATATGCATATGAATATGCACACACAGACACACAGGCATGTACATGTGTTTGTGAGTGTGTTTATGCGTACGTACGTATGCATGGTTGTAGGTAATTCGAAAGACAGGATCACAGTTTTATTAAAACGATATATTATTTTCTCTTCTTTGAAATGTTCGACTTCCGCGCTTCGCTTCCACTTCAAAAAGAACCGTATGCTACGCAACATCAAAGACAAAAGTAAACGATGTGAACGGGACACAACTCTCTCAAATATTCTTGCCGAGGCATGAGACTAAAATCAATATATTCGAATTAAAATAAAAGACAAATCTAAACAATCAGACATACGTCGTCTACAGATCATTTTGGCACCGGGAAATGATAAATAAGCTATTATGCTTATATACTTTTCAATCTGTTCCATAAACGTGATAGATCAACAACAGATCAACGATAATTGTAAGATTTGAATCGAGTTTTTCTTTTTATAGATGTTAAGTGTATTTACTCAAATAAGATACACGAATGTAGACATGATCACAAGCACATCGACAATATGGTATATTAAAGTGAAGCTGTGTTGTAGGTTACTTTTATATAATTTTCGTATTATAGTCAACGGTTTTGAAGGCCATTCTATCACGGTTGTAATAAAATATTTTGTTATTTTCTTGTAAATAAAGGCGGCGAACAAGCAGAATGGTTCGCACTCAGGGCACTGCCCTGAATGCCATTTCGTCCGTCTTCTCGTTCTGGGTTTAAATTCCGCTGAGGCCGACGTTTCCTGTCATCATTTTGGAATGGATTAAATAACTACAAGTTGAGCACTGGCGTCGATATAATCCATTTACCCTTCTCCTGAAAATGCTAGCCGTGTGCCACAATTTGAAGCCATTATTTTCTTGTAAGTTTCAGCGGCGAGCTAACAGAATCATTCGATGATAATTTTCATCATTTCCGAGTCGATGAATTATGTGAGAGATCGCCTAGCCATCTTTCACATAATGTCAGGCATTGTGCCTAGAGCAGAAAGGATAATTTTGTGGCAAATTTTAGATTTCGGTGTTCTCGTCTGAATAAACTACTTTGAAAGCGAGAAAGCAAGACAATCGTAATGAAACACAACATCAAGTATGAAACATATTTCGAACACGCATGAAGAGCTTTTGGTTTAACTTTTTTTAAATTTTTTTTTTTACTTTTTTCAGTTTGGACTTTGTCCTAAATTCCGGTCCTCACTACGGAGGTTTCAAAAGTAGCGTTGATAGATCACATAGAAACACACATATGTGCAATTACACACAGAGAAACACACACACACACACACACATTAATAAACTATGCATACATACATACACATATAAATATGTGTATATGTATATACATCCATTCGTCATGTGATGCAGACACCTCCAATGATATACTAATCAGGAAGAAAGTCAATTGATCATATAAATAAATTTGATAGCACATTTTATATATATATATATATATATATATATAGCTGCATTATAAATGTTACCATATTTTTTTAATCATTCAAAATGATTTATATTCTAAGCGCGTATTAAAAAGTGATAACTAATCAATTATAGACATTATACTCCACAACTTGCAACTTTGGAATGGTACATCTAATCAAAACCTAAAAGTATTATGTAAATTAGAAAACGGAAACCATAAAAGAAATATCCCTTTTATGTGTAATTAGCTATCAATACAATTACAACCTTGATCGTCTATTGTAAAATCGATAAAAACGAGGAGTGAATTTTAAGAATTTTATCTTTCAAATGTGCAATGAAGGATCAGACAAACTCGTACGTCTAAAAACAAACTGTCCAGTACCCGCCGAAAACACATACAGGGATAGATTTAAGATGCAGTTTCATAAAACAAAACTGCTGATATGGACACTGGAAGGATTTGTTTATATACTATATATAAGTTTCACAGGTATTCTTTACTCCAATGTTATGGCAGTATTGATGATTGCAGTAGAGAATTATTTAAATAGAAACCTTCACATCTAATACACTAGACACTATTTATATCTCCGAGTAGGCAGACAGGATGATATTCCTGGATATATTTGAAGCCAAAAATGCTTTGAATTTCGCGTTAAAACAAGAAGTATTCTTAATTTTAAGAAGAACCGTTTAATTATATTCAATAATGAAGCATCCAGTATTGATTGTGGTGAGGAAGCCCTTTTTCGTGAAATATTTTTGCTAGCAAATATTAGATATTGTATTACAACTGCAATATTTTTCTTTTTCAAACGTTATCATCGCTATCACATTTAATATCTGCGTACATTTACGCAAAACCTACATATGTTAAATTTCCTTGCATTGCTAAAAGCCCTTCATATAGCCGAAAGCTATTTCCATCTCTGAAAGATCCTAACAGTGCTCTTAATATGTTACATCGCTGAAATTATTATCACCATCATGTTTATAACAGTATCACGCGATTTTGCATTCTGTGTTCCGAGGTCTACGCAGCAAATATATTTCAGTGAAACGTATTTTAATAAATTCTACATCATACGTAATACTTCGTGTATCACTAACAACAACGGTAAGGCTCTTAAGGCAAGACGTAAATAATCACAAGACAAATCGACTGTGATAAGTGCTTCCCCGTCATTATTAATTATAAATGTCAATGAAAGTATACATTAAATATGCATAAACACGTATCCATTCAAGTATATGACCTTCACGTGCTATCAATGAAAATATGTAAATGAAAAAAGGACGTTATGTTACGTTGTTAGCGTGCTTAGAAATAATAAGGAGAAAATAAGATGGTTGAATTTGAAGTCTTGTAACTTACGCTGTCTTTCACCAAATTGTGATATTTGGCATTTGTAGAATTTGATTTCAGAATATGGAAATGTTCATTTGACTGTAAAGTATTATTTATTCGTGTATGAAACCGCTTCTGCCTCGTTAACCATTTCCATCTCCATAACAATATTTCCTAAACAGACAAGCATATGTAGACATATCTATTTGTTAATATAAGTATTCCAGAAAGAAAATGTTGATCAATGGCTTAACACAAGAGTTAATTAGAAATATTTTTAAAGGATAAATAAAAACATATACCAATGATATCCTCTGTATATGGCTATGTTATATATTTCAGTTTTCAAAAAGATAATTATTTCTTGGAGATATAATTATTTCGGTGTATTAATGAATATTTGATAGGACAAACGATATACTAACACTAAGAAATGTGATATTTATAAAAAGCAAAGACTGTTATAAATTTCAGCGTAAATTCCAATAGAAACTATTACTTTAAGATTTATTTGCCATTATTTAAATATATATAATATTGTATTTTACGCTTAAAGTTTTTTGAAACATAAATGTCTAAACATACGATTTATTTCTATATTATTATTATTATTATTATTGATGTTGTTGTATGTTTCACCCAGAGACCTCAAGAGAGAAGTTAGAAGTTAAAGTTGGTGTTATGCCTATGTTGCCATATATTTGGTCTTGCACAAAGTATTGTTCTAGAGAATGTTAAAGAAAAGAAAATTAATATAATTTTGTTTTAAAATTTGAGATTACATAGACAGTATTTTACGTAGGATATGGACAGTTCCCATGAGCGTTATCTTTTGAATTCCTACCATTATTATTGTTGTTGTTCTTGTTGTTTCAAATACCATTATTAATATGGATTAATGCTGATAATAAATAAAATATGCTCATGGGCAAATCCCATGAGCACTATTTCTTTGAATTTCTGCCATTTTGGTATTTTCTGCTATCTGAGCTAGGTAGCAATCAGCCCCTTTTTGCTATCATTCCTCGAGCACCTATGACAACAGGTATTGTTTTAGTCTTGAGGTTCCACATTTTGCCAATTTCTATTTCAAGATCTTTATACATGCTCAGATTTTTTGTAGGTCTTGCCAGCTACAAAAGTGTCGATTGGGACAGTTATATCGATAAGGAGGTACGATTTTTGTCTCAAGTCTTTCAATATAATGTCTGGCCAATTTTTATTTATCTTTCTGTCAATTTGAACGTTGAAGTACCAGAAGAGTGAGGTGTGGTCATTTTCAAACACAGTTGGCTTATCTTCCCACCACGAAAAAGACAGTAGCGATAGCAGCAGCAACAATGACAGCAACAAGACCAGCAAGAACAGTACCAATAACAAAAGCACTCTCTCAGCAGCAGCAGTAGCGAAGAACAAAGAACGCATTACCGCGCACCTTACAAATAGGGACCAGATGTTAACACAAGCATGGAAACTAATAAAACAAGAGAAAACTTCGACTAATCTGACTTTTTCGTCAGAAGCAATTGAAGTAGCGGAAAGAAGAACAGTGGTTTTCAGATGTATCTCAGCAGACACGAAAAGAGCGGCTTTAATACTCAACTAGATATTGAGACGACGCTGAGGTGCATCAGAAAATACATCGCATATACAGCGAGGTTCAGACAATACGGCACCATTTCGGTGCTGTTTAAGTCAGAAGCCCTCACTATGAGACGTCCAATGAACCCTGCAAAACCAGCCAAGTCACTATGTACCCCTCCCACATAGGGAAATGTACCGGTCGTGACCGCATTCCTAGAATCCCACCAGGACTAGATGTTTGGTGGCTTCTGAGGTGCGTAGTCATGGAGGGGACGGATACTGTCCCGCTTGAATCGACAAGAACTGCCAGGGAGGACTGGTCCGGGGTTGACTGGTCCGGAGCTGAACGAATTTTTAAAAAATCCCCGACCACATCCGTCTCAAGAATAGGACAGTAATAGACATTATGACTGAGGGCAAAATGCTGTATTGTTTCGTGTGGCGAGAAACGATTCATTTGCAAGCTCACTGCTCCCAACTGGTACAAAGTGCAAGAGGTCAAAGGCCTCCACAAGCTAAAGAGAGAAGGGAAAGGTATTGTCCTGTCCTCCCGCTGTTATCAAAGAGTATCCATTTCCCATCACACATAGTAAGTCGACACAAAAATATTTCTCTTTCCAACCGAGAAGTCAACATGGAACACACTGTAAGGTGTCTGTTTCTTTGAATCTCATTGAGTTGATGGGGAATAAATCTATCCATATTTTTGACTTTTGCAATTTTCTTCAAGTGTCAACAAGCAGTTGCAGGAGATGTCTGGAGCCCTGACCCAATTTTTCTGACTGTTATTCTCGGATTTCGTTTAACCAAAGCATTCAATTCATCATGCCGAATAACTGATTTTGGTCTCCCTCTTGGTACATTTTAAAGGCTTTCATTTCCAGAACGAAAATCCTTGGAACCATTCCTGAACAGTTCTGATGTGAACAGAATCGTTAGCAAAAGCCCGCTTGATGTTCCGTAGAGCTTCGGTGACAGAGTGACCCAACTTGTATTCGTACAAGAAAATCACTCGGTATTGTTCATTTGTCAACATTGCCATAAAAGCTGTGAATGGCAATATTGAATAATAGTATTGTCAAGAAAGAAAAAAGAGTTAAGAGTAAACACAAGTATATACATAGAAACTCATTAATAATCCATTTGTAGATGACTCATAAGAAGCCCATTTAAAATACATTTCATATGAGACAACCTAATAGACAAGCAGATTGAGAGATAAATAGAGAGAGAGATGGATAGTGAGAGAGTGATGGATAGAGAGAGAGATGGATAGTGAGAGAGTGATGGATAAAGAGAGAGGGGGATAGATAGATAGGAAGATAGATAGATAGATAGATAGATAGATAGATTGATAGATAGATAGATAGGGAGATAGAAAGATACATGTATACATACATATATACAGTGTGTGTGTGTGTGTGTGTGTGTGTGTGTGTGTGTGTGTGTGTATTAAGCTTCCGGATTCGTTAGACCGTAGGTATTTCAACGCTAGGAATGGTCGGGTAACGAGCTTTCAATAATCAGGAACTATCCAAGTTATATTTAGCTGGTTGCATGCTATAATGTGCACATTATACATCTACACGTCTATCTATATATAACTACACATAGACACTTATATCCATACACATAGGAGCAATAGTAAAATTATAAAATCTGGATTATAATGACATGGATTTCTTCCCTTTTTACATTATTCGTTTTTGTTTTATTTTTTTATTTCTTATTTTAATCTCTTATCAGTTATCTCTAATTTGTTATCATTTATTATATCCCATTTGTTCTAGTATCGCTGATATCCAAATTTTGATTTATCTTATTTTTGTTTTTATACATTTCCTCTTTTATATCTACTCATTATATATTAATATAGTGTATATGCTTTACAAATATACTGTACTCTATATGCTTGTGTATGCGGAAATTTTTAAACCGTGCTATGTATACATACTTGTGTGTATGGGTATATGTGTATACACACACACACATATATATATATGTGCGCGTCTGTCCGTGCATGTATACGAGTGTTTACACGCATGTGTGTAAGATATTATATGCGTATATCGATACTTAGATTAGTTAAGGAACAAAGATGCGCTCGTTCAACACAAAGACGTCTGATTGGATTACAAATAGAATGTAAAAATATGAAATATAAGTATGCATATATGAATAGGAATGATTGTGTAAATATACGTATGAAAATGTATGTAACTTATATGACCATATGTATGTAGGTGTATGTCTGGGTATATGTAGATATGTACGTATCTATCATATGTATACGTGTATATATGTGGTACGTATCGTGGTGAAGAATGCGCTTGGTAGGTGTATACATGTATATATATATTAATGTTTACATATGTGTGTATGTATGTATATGTATGTTTATATATACACACACACACACAAATATATATGTGTATATATATATATATATATGTGTGTGTTTGTGTGTATATGTGTGTGTGCGCGCGTGTATGTTAGTGTATGTGTTCTAGTGTCGGGTAAGTAGCAATAGTCAGATGTCTTATCTATACAACTCTCCCGATTAGATTTTCTCTAGCCTTGTTTTTATTCTATTTTCATATGTCTTATGTCTTCCGTGATTTGCCGTCTAATAACATAAACTAATAAACTAATTGAGAAACCAGATAGTTTTGACCCTTGCCCTTTTGGGTCTTATAAGCGACTTTTATATTCCATTGTTCTTTAAAAAAAAAAGAACACTTCCTTCAATGTAGCTTGGTTAGCAAGTATACTTGTATCTTCTGTCTAGCCTGGTTGTTTAAAATTTCCTGAAGATATGAGAATTTTGTCATCATATAATTTAAGAGTGCACTAATAAAATGCTGCAAAGCAGCTATTGGGAAATTTGAACCGCATTTTGAGTTCTTTTCATTCATATATATGTGTTTCTGTGTGGTCCAAATAAACAGACATTGTTCTCAATGGTATGTCTATCCTTCTGGATAGTTATATAAGCAGGCATACCAGAAGCAAAAGTTAGTCAGTCGGTGACGACTCAACGAAGTCTGGCTGACCAACTTTGGTCAGAGGGAGAAAGCAGCTGTGAGACAACACCCTATAACTCTCTCTAGCTCTAATTCTGTTCTCTTACAACATCATTCTATCTGCTTCGGCAATTACTACTAAACAATGAAGAGAACCCAAACTCAAACCTTCTACCGCATCTAACTTTCGCATGCTTTTGGAGTTATCAACCTGCCTGTCGAGATGCTTTTGGAGTTATCAACCTGCCTGTCGAGGCAAGGTATTGTAACGTAATGGTAAATAAATACATTCTTAAAACTTCATGCATTGTCTATCTTTCACATCTTACAACTTGCCGTCATAACAACAAATTGTTATCGTCAGAACTGCCGACTAAGACATTTCATAATAATGTTTACTAATCTATATCGACCGTTACATATATATTTCAGCCCCTTCTAGTTGTGAACATGTACTTGAACCCGATTTAGTCATGAAAAGCACACAAAATGCTCAAGAATCCCTACAAATGTTAGATATCAAAGTCTTTGCTGAAATTTTATGCCAATTCCTGCACAAATAATGTTGTGAAATCTGTATAATAAAGACAAAAATTCTTCTTTATAGTTAAGTGATTCTTCAGCTCAGGTTAGCTGTTGAGACTCCATTGAACTCAAGTTAGACCCAGATAAGAATATCGCTCTCATATATCTGCTGGTGCTGTTACAATGCAAACACCAGTGATAGAATTTAAATGAAAACCATTCAATGAATTCTCAAAGAGACATTGATTTCCTTTCTCAGCTGCTTCTGTGCAATTACAATGACCTTTGACCTCTGAATTAAACATCCGCATATCCTCCATTCTAATGCTTGCAGAACTCACCATCCTTACTCTTCTGTTCTTCCTAGATACGGAAATATTCGGTTGTTCAGAAAATAATGGCCCATTTTAAAAATAAGCCTATATTCTAGGAAAACTAAACTTGAAAATCTATACATTTCTCCCATCCGTTAACAAGGTCCTTTATGCCTCTTTGATAAAAATCCAAAGGTTTTGATGCCAAGAAATCCTTGAATTCAGTTTTGACCTTGGTTTTGGAATGGAAGGCTTTTTGCTTTAAAAATGTGTCGTGATGCTTGAAAAAGTGGTAGTTGATAAAAGAATATGGTGAAAAATAAGGAGAATATTGAGGATGCGGTAACACCCCAACCATGCTCTGTTGATATTGGTCCATCAGTGTTGCTGTGCTTGGCTCCTATTGGTGAAGAAGTTTTCATTCTGTTGGTCAAACAAGTTATCAGCAGTAAGTATGACACCATCACCACTGCAATACTTTTCATGTTGGGGAGCAGTTGATAGTTTGGGAAGCATTATGCCCAAACTTGAATTCATGCAAAAGAAGTAAATGCATCTTTTCTTTTTTCATGTTTGAAATTAAGAAATTCTATTCTTCAAAATCATATTCTGAAAGAACCCAATAAAAATTTATGAAAGAGTGCATATTAATGATTAAGTATATAAAATGAAGCTAGCATGCTCCGCCTAATGGGTAATGTCAGTGTGCATGCATGACAGAGGGTAAAACTGGAATAAGAGGCATCAGGTGTTGTGTGCAAGAGAGAAGACTATGCTGGTTTGGTCATGTGATGCGTAGGGATGAGGACAGCTGTTTAAAGAGTGCCTATTTGTAACTGCGGAGGGAACGTGAAGAAGGGGTAGACCCAGGAAGACATGGGACAAAGTGGTGAGAAAGGATCTTCAGATGTTGGGCCTCACTGAGGAAATGACAAGGGACTGGGAGATGTGACAATTTGATGTACTTGAGAAGGCATGTCAAGCTGAGTAAAATCATGGTCATCTATACATACAGGCTTGTCCTTTGCAGATACCAGGACCACATAAAATGCGCTTGTGCTGTGGTGCCACATAAAATGCATTCATGCAGGAGTGGCTGTGTGGTAAGTAGCTTGCTTACCAGCCACATGGTTCCAGGTTCAGTCCCACTGCATGGCATCTTGAGCAAGTGTCTTCTACTATAGCCTCTTGCTGACCAAGGCCTTGTGAGTGGATTTGGTAGATGGAAACTGAAAAGAAGCCCGTCATGGGAGCTGTGCTGTTTTCTGACTTTGTAAACATGTCCACGGGTGTTAGATGGGTGGAGTTTGAAAAGGTGCTCAGAGTTATTGTTTGTTTGATGGTTAATAATTTTATGGTATGTACCACAATATTCATTTGTCATCTTATTTGTTTTGTAAAGAATTTGGTTTATTGCCTCAATTACAACAGCCGATACTCTTTGATAAAAACCAAACTATTATTTATTGTTTCTTCATCTTTCTCATATGTGGTCCTCCTGCCTTTATTTTTAAGTGATTGTGATGTTCTATGTTACTACCCTTTTCTTTTTTATTAAAGAACTAGCAGTATCGCCCGGCGTTGCTCAGGTTTGTAAGGGAAATAACTATAAAGCATTTTTAGAGAGTTATAGCCAAAAAATAGCAAAAAAATGGAAAAGAAATGGTAAATTTTTTTGAGAGTTAAAAAGGTGGAGTTTCGTCCCCTAGACGGTCTGTGGTTTGGGTTTCTGATTCTCGACCCCATGTCGAATTTATCGATTTTTTTCAGAACAGGGGGAACTTTTCAAAATTTTCGCTGCGTTAGTTTTGAATTATGACATTGGGCTATGTGTGTGTCAAGTTTCATCAGAATCGGTTGAAAGCCGTGGTCAGAGTGAGGGTACGAGAAAACAGACACACAGAAAACGCACAGACAAACTGCCGTTTATATAGAGAGAGATTAAAACATTTCTGTACAGGGTTAATGGAGGCGCACTGGCCCAGTGGTTAGGGCAGCAGATTTGCGGTCGGAGGATCGCAGTTTCGATTTCCAGACCGGGCGTTGTGTGTGTGTTTATTGAACGAAAACATCTAAAAGCTCCACGAGGCTCTGGCAGGGGGGTCTCGCGACCCCTGTTGTACTCTTTCGCTCCAACTTTCTCTCACTCTTTCTTCCTGTTTCTTGAGTAACTCTGTGATGGACTGGCGTCCCTTCCAGCTGGGGGGAACAAATACGCCATGGAAAATGGGAAACTAGGCCCATGAGCCTGGCTAGGCTTGAAAAGGGCGCATAAAAAAACAGGGTTAATACACCCTAATAGGCTGGTTTTCACATACATCATCACCCTTCATTCCTCTTTAATCTTCTGCTAATTGACATCATCTACATGCAATGTAGATACCTCATAGCTGACATTCATTGCTTCCAGGATCAGAAATATTGAGAAGATCTTTCAATGGGAAGATGACAATGTAATTTCTTTTAGAAGCATATAGAAACATTCACTATCCATGTAAAAGAAGCAGTCTTCAGGTACTTCACGTACTTCAGCATGGTCAATTTAAGAACAAGTACCTTGACCCCCTGAAACACCAAAAAGTACCTCATACCTTAAGACATGAACATGTGAACCTCTCTGTCACTCCACTGCCATAGACATATATGTAGTGGATTTTGCAAGCATGAAGTGGATTCGATCCACCACAGTCAAATTTAAATCAACACTGCTACAGAACTTTTCCCACGGAGGAACAATGGTTTTTCTCTGGCAGCAGTTTTACATTTTCCAGATGCCTTTAGCTAGGCTGAAATAATGTCTTCACCACTTGACCCTTTCTAACCTCTTCTACTTCACCAAAAGCTAAAATAGAGATAACAAGACCACCAAATATTTCAACACTAATGAACCAACTCTTCTTGCAACACCAGTTTACGTAAAATTCGAAGTGAAAACTTACGTAACAGGCACAAGAGTGGCTGTGTGGTAAGTAGCATCCTTACCAACCACATGGTTCTGGGTTCAGTCCCACTGCGTGGCAACTTGAGCAAGTGTCTTCTAGTATAGCCTCAGGCTGACCAATGCCTTGTGAGTGGATTTGGTACGGAAACTGAAAGAAGCTCGTCGTATATATATATATATATATATATATATATATATATATATATATATATATACATATATATATGTGTGTGTGTGGTGTGTGTGTGTGTGTGCATGTGTGTGTTTGTGTGTGTGTGTGCATGTGTGTGTTTGTGTGTATATGCTTGTGTTTCTGTATTTGACCCCCAACATCGCTTGACAACCGATGCTGGTATGTTTACGTCCTCGTAAGATTAGCGGTTGGGCAAAAGAGACCGATAAAATAAATGCTAGGCTTACAAAGAATAAGTCCTGGGGTCGATTTCTTCGACTAAAAGGCGCTGCTCTATCATGGCCACAGTCAAATGCCTGAAACAAGTAAAAGAGTAGAGTCCATAAAGAGTCTGTTTGCATTATGCTTGATTTTGGACCCGTAGTTGGGTCTCGTTGGTGCTCCAAGTTGTATATAGTTCGTTATTTGTTGTAGGTGGTACTAATATGCGTGTTTACAAGTGTGTTGCTAAGAGTATGAGATATATTTCTCTCTTATAATTGTGTAGTTATGTGCATGTAGGATATGTGTGCGCATGCATATATACTTGTGCGAGCAATACGATTAATTTGCTTGTTAATGTAAGATGAAAATAAAACTTAAATGAAATTCAATAAAATTATGTCGATTGCATCTCGGGCTTCAATGTCGAAATAGTTATGTAATTTGTTAAAAGAGTACATACAATACATGTATGTGCTGGAGTGTGCATGCGCCTTGTAAGTTACCAGTTTGTCATATGGCAGTGTGTCGATATGATTAGAGATAAAGCAACGTGCATGCCAATGGATATTGTACAATAGTTCTTAAGCGTATAATCACGCACACTTCACTAGTTTCAGTTGCATAGATTGATATTTTGCTTAGCTTAGTTTATGCGTAAAAAAATTTTGTGCGTCCCTTTGCTTATTGTTTATCGTGTTTGTGCATGCATGTTTTGTGTGTGTGTGTGTGTGTGTGTGTTGTTATTGTTATTTTCTGACTTGTATTTATTTCTAAATGTGATTTGATGGTGTGGGTGTAAATATGTAAGAATTTGCTTGTCGTTGTTTATGTGAATTGCTATATCTATTTTATAAAATCCGTTCTGTCTCTCTGTCTGTGTGTGTGTCCTCTAGGATCTCGAGCATCCTCCATCCGATTGCATTCAAATTTGATATCTAGATACCGACCGTATCGGAGCGTGTATAAGTCTTCAAAAAATCGATTCCAGGTGAGAATGCGATCGATAAAGCCGTGAGAACGTGCATTTATACGCGCAAGTACGTCAGCTCTTGCGATGTACTTACTGGTACTGTAAACTCTTCGGTTGCATATTTGTGTAAATAAAATCGTTTTTCTTTGGAATAGAAAAAAAGTTTATCTTTATTTCTTCTTTTGCTGGTGTCTCAAATTTAGGTTAAATCAGCGTTTTTCAAACGGTCGGACAAGTTATTTTGAGAAAATTTGGTTTAAATATTTGACAACCCAGCACCGTCCATTGGACGGGGGGCGTTTTGATCTTTAGTATATATGCGTGTTTCTGAATGTGATTATGTATAAAACTGTTGGTACGTTGTTGTGTGTTTGTAATTTAACCTGTTAGATTATGTGCGTGCGTTGTTTCATTTTTAACAAAGTATATTTGCCATTTGTCGTCATATTTAATTCATATATGGCTTTCGGAATGCGCTTGCATCTATGTGAAGGCTGTCTTTGCGTGTGTATGACATGGTTATAAAGAGCGTGTGCTTGTAGTTTCTGTGTAAATATGTTTTACTCTTTCACTTGACAGCAGCCATGCTGGAGCACCGCCTTTTGTCGAGCAAATCGACCCCAGGAATTATTCTTTGTAAGCTTACTACTTATTCTTTCGGTCTCTTTTGCCGAACTGCTAAGTTACAGGGACACAAACACACCAGCATCGGTTGTCAAGCGATGATAGGGGGACAAACACAGACACACAAAAACATACATACAGACATACCTATACATATATACAACGGGATTCTTTCAGTTTCCGTCTACCAGATCCAGTTACAAAGCATTGGTCGGCCCGTGGCTATAGTAGAAGACACTTGCCCAAGGTTTTACGCAGTGGGACTGAACCCGGAATCATGTAGTTGGAAAGCAAGCTACTCACTACACAGCCACTCCTGTTTTATATAATGTTAATATTTATATATGTGACTTTAATAGTGTCTATTGGTTTATTTATGGCAGATGAACCTCGTGCTATTCCCAAGTCGATTTGGTGGTTCATATGTCGTAAAACTCGAAAAGAAGGAACAAGCCATTGATGGATACCGTATATAGGGACGTAGATGCAAGCAGATGTACTTTGTAGTCTGGAGTATAATGTCTGCGTTTTCAAAAGTATGTATGCATGTACATAGATGTATATATTGCTTAGCTTGCTCTATGTGAATTTGTATGTGGGTATTGTAATATAGAAATTCGAGCCTTATACTTACTGTAAATATTTTGTCAGTGTGGCAGAGTACATATATATGATACTCAGTGTTTATCAATAAAAGATACGTAAACGACAAAAGAACGTCATAGTACTTTGTTATTATATGTATATACATATAGCAGATACAGTGGGATGAACGTGTAGAACTGGGAAGTTATTCTTAATAGGTGAACATTCATACAAACTGAAGCTCAGGTACATGCAATGAATATGGATCAGGTGTAATATATTTCAATATCTAAAAAGATTGTTTATATGTTTATTTGTATTATACGTCTTTAAAAATTGCATGCACCATGTATAGTCGAAACGCACGTAACTAAGGAATTAATGTAGTATTATAAACTCCATTTTTGTTGTGATAAATCTAAGTAATATATTTATCTGCTTGTCTGTCTCTCTCTCTCTCTCATTCTCTCTCACTCTAGCTCTTTGCATATACACACACACACACTCTCACACACACAAATGTCGGTCAGCTCTGAATGACTCTCACTAGACACAACAAAATTTGTTTCAAAACACCAATTCACATATGAATCTTGCAAACCAGATACAAACACACATACACACACACATATGTTCTAAGTTTCGTAAACGCTAACCATGTGGAAGACATGGGAATGGAGAAAATGTAGCTAAATTTATTCTATTGGTCCCTGTTGCCGAACCGCTAGGTTACGGGACATAAGCATACCAACATCGGTTGTCAAGCGATAGTGGGGGGACAAACAGACACAAACATATACGCACACGCACACACACACACACACACACACACACACACACACATATATATATATACATGCACAACAGACATGTAAGCACACACACACATACATGTATGCACACATCCCCACACACACCTATATATACATGCATAACAAACATGTACACACACACACACATATATATATATACGACAGAGGTCTTTTATTTTCATTCTACCAGATCCATCCACAAGGCTTTGGTCGGCCCGAGGCTATAGTAGAAGACATTTGCCCAAGTGCCCCGCTGTGTGAGTGAACCCGGAACCATGTGGTCGGTAAGCAAGCTACTTACTACACAGCCTAAGTTAACCCTCTTTTCCATATTTCTTTTTTTTTTCTTCCATTCTTTCCTCGTTAAATATTAACTTACCATTAATGATACTTAGATAAATTATACGCAACTTGTTTTAAAATATGACGAAGAGACTCTTTTACTTATTTAACACGAAATAAATTTATGGGGTGACAATCTCTTTACTATAATAAACAAGTCTGTATATTAAATATATTTTTATTTATTTATCTATTTATTGATTATCTTATTTGTATTTTTATTTTCATCGGACCCTGTTAGAACATAATTAAACTGTTGAGTTTGAATCTAAGTAGTAATATATTTTTGCACAAATATAAGTTCCTATACATATATTTAGGTTCTTGTATATTTTTATATATTCATATCATTATTTACATGTGATTTCTTCACAGATGCCGACATATAATTATTAGTATTAGCGTGTAAATCTATGTAGGTATATGCGTAAGATGTGATTATTGCTGTGACCGTTATTTTCTATTCTTTATATATTTTTGTGTATTTCTATACGTATAAATATTTGAATGTATTTATATATGCATTCAAGTGTTTATATATTTTTACCTATTTACCTATTTTATTTTTTTATTTTTACTTACATATTTATAACCCCATATTATTTTTATACTTTTTAATGATGTCTATATAGAGTTGTTTTCGTTTTTTTTATATGTATGAATATGTATTCTGTTTCAGTCATTTGACTGTGGCCATACTGGAGCACCGCCTTTAGTCGAGCAAATCGACGCCAGGACTTATTCTTTGCAAGCCTAGTGCTTATTCTATCAGACTATTGCCGAACGGCTAAGTAACGGGGACGTAAACACACGAACTTCGGCTGCCAAGCGATGGTGGGGGCACAAACACTGACACCCCCCACACACATACGCACGCATATATAAATCCGACAGGCTTCTTTCAGTTTCCGTCTACCAAATCCACTCACAAGGCTTTGCCTCGGCCCGAGGCTAAAGCTCAAGACACTTGCCCAAGGTGCCACGCAGTGGGACCGAGCCCGGACCCATGTGCACACAGCCACTCCTGCGCTTATAAAGACAGACGAAATAACGAAATATATGTATGCATTGATGTATATATATATATATGTGTGTGTGTATGAACACTGATGTATTTATGTATAAGTGTGTATATGCGTGCATTAAAAAATAAATGTATATATGTAAGCATGAGTGGTAGATGGAAACTAAAACAATAAATTGTTGTATATTGCTATTATTTTGGTTTTGATGTATGTATACAATTTCTTTTTCTATGTCCGTATAGAGTTGGTTTCGTTTTTCGTTTTGTTCATAAGTATCGGTAAATATATGTATGTGAGTAAGTGAATAATGAGGCATATATGTAGATATAGCATATTTATCTTATTCTATTTTTCTTTGGCTAGTTGTTAGTATGTGGGATATTTCGTTTGCTTTGTATGTATATATTTAAATGGTTAATTTTCGTTGTCCGTATCGATTTGGTTTAATTTTTCATTTTTTCTTTTCTATACATGGAAAACTATTTATCTCCCCTGCATTCTAATAGTCAGACTCATATTATTTAGATTTGATTTAATATATAAAATAATGTTTCAACAATTAGATATATGTGTGTATGAAGTGTATATGTATGCAAATTGTCATATATATGTATGTGAATAACTAAACTTGTGTATGTGAATATGCATGTGTGTATCCGTACGTGTGTGTGTGTGTATGTATCACATAAATGATAGGTGTATGCGTGTATGTGTAAGTATATATAAATATGTATATATGAACGTGTGTATTGTGCAATAAACTCGGTTATAGAACTGAATATTTATAGATTTAAATGTATGAATTTACGTAATTTTAGTTAAATTATTTAATTATTTATGATAAAGCTCGCTCTTATATAGAGTTTTCGTTAAGGCTTAGGAGTTATAGATATTGTCAAGTGATACTTTTCAAATATTTACGCAGATATGTCTATCTGATGAAGCATCATTACGTATTTAAACCGATTTGATTACTCTTGAAAAACCTCGTTGTATTAATGAAGCGGAAATAGCTGTGATTTATAAGATGTGTCATTTATTTGTAGAAAATGCTTAAACTGAATAAATTGAAATGAATTTATAAATGTCCAATTCATTGTTTTATCTTCCATTTCTCATATATATATATATATATATATATATGACACTTGCTGGCTTCTGTGATGAGCAAGGTTCACAGAATCATGAAGGTACACATGCCGTTGGATTTTGAAAGTTATTGAACGTTTGATTCATGTATTCACCAGATGAACCTGTTTTCTTTCTAATGATGTAATATTTCTATTCATTAATTACAAATTCGTCCGAAACAGCTGTAGAAAACTGACATATCCATCTGTTGTTATAAAGATAGAGAGAGAGAGAGAGTTACATACATATGTGGTGTATATACATATATATGTATATATAACATCCATGTGTATATTTATAGTAGGCATATATGTTAGTATGCATATATGTATGTAATTATATTTGTCTATAAGTGTGTACAGGAATAGTTCAAAATTCCCTAGACAACCTGGCAGAACCTGTACTCCGTAAGTCAAATTCTTGAATTAGTAAAGTTGATTTATACCAAAGCTGGATTAACATCATGTTATATACTAAAACCTTAATTTTTCAACGTGTTTCCATTATTGTGACAGGCCTTGTATGTCATATCTATAAATACATAAGCTGATGTATACTCACACAAATACACGCATTAGTGTCATTTCACATTTGTCGGGATCGAATTAAATTCAATTAATTGATAAGCTACTTACCTCTCACTATGTCAAATCAGAATATAACGTTAATCAGTTTACAACTAAACTCTTTCTTTCCTCTTTTTTCTTAGAGGCCAATCATCAAAATTTATAATTCTTATATCAGTAATAAAATTAATTAAACATTATGTATATTTTATGTTTATTAGAAAATGCAGTAATCTAATTATTTCAAACGTGACAACATAAATTAGAATTGATATGATTGGAGGAGTGAGAACATATAACATTCAATTAAATTTAGCAGCAAAATCAATTTTCGTTCAACTGGTGTACATAAACATACATTATATGCAGATTACGAGCATGAAAGGGGAACAGGTTGTAAGTTTAATGAGAAAAATGGAAAACAAAATGAGCTTAATTGGAACACAATAAAAAGACTATATGTAGTAAGATCCCCATCCCTTTAAGGCTAGCATTATAGATCATATCCCTAAATTAATGAACAGTTAGTTAGTGTGAAATTCCGTAACCAAAGACAGCAAGATATAAGGAGAAAAGGAAACACCTGTTAAGGAAGAGATATTATCAGAACACAAGCTAGTGATACACTGGAACAATTAGTGTGCAGTTAGCGTGCAAAATGATACTGAAAAAGAAAGGCAATATAGAGCAGAAGAAATCAAGTAATGAATGGCATACAGCGTTGCTAATTAGAGGCAAAGACAAAGACATTTTTGAAGACTGAGGATTTAACACTAAGTGATTCCACATTTGTAGAAAATGAAGAAAAATAATGAGAAATAAAAAAAATTACAATAGAATTGAAACAGCAAGTTTATAAGATGAAATGCATGGAAAAAGGGGGTTGCACAGTAAATCGGAGAATAAATCGCAGAGACAATGCAAAATAAAATAGAACGTTATGGATATATTGAAATATTGTGTGATCTTGCTATGAGGAAAATATAAGGCAAATGTGGCGTAGAATAATGAAGTATTTAACTATTTAAATTTTTTCTGAAATATATTCAACATACTGCTTGCAAATTGTAACTTAATATGTCAGAATCTGTGAGCAGGTTTTTTCTGACCACCGACGGATCATTTAATAATTAATAAATTAAAGGTAAATTTCACCTCATTCATTATATGTGGATCCAACTGAGCCATCTGCCTTACTGACTTAAACAGTTATGTATACTACACACGCACACACACACACACACACACACACACATATATATATATATATATATATATATATTGACCTGCTCGCTTAGCCAGCGGGGTGGCGTCATTTGAAAGCTAAAACAAAGCGAAGCGCATTGTGACCAGCGATGTGTACCAGCATCTGATAGCCTGGTCGGTCACGGTGATATATATATTTATATATATATACACGCTTAAATATGCATGCATATATAATCATATAAATATACACTTGTCGAGATATATATATATATACATACACACATTCTCTCTCTCTCTCTCCCACACTCACACGTATATATATGATATACTCACTTGCAGAAACTAATATAGACATTAACGTCTACGATGAATCTTAATTTCAAATGAAAGCTATCTGAATACTAACTTGCATTATATAACTTGGAAAATGTCTTTAGTATTCATACATAAATAACGTTATATTTTAAAATTTCCAATAGACAAAATCAAATAGAAGAAAAGAAAATATCTGAAAGGCTACAATGTATTGTAATAACTATAATTATGAATATTTATTTCATTCGCGTGATTTGTCTGCTCAGTTCAACAAAAAAATATTATATATGGTGATGGTTCAGAATGTCTAATGATATCAAACGCTTAAATACAAATGTTGATATAATAAATTTTTACTTACATAGAAGTAGCACCTGAGAGTTTTCTTATATTTTTTCACGAAAGTTGAAAAAGAATTATTTATTATTTGTTTCGCTTGAGAAGTATAGTGTTTTGGCTATCACTTTCACTTTATTTTTATATATATATATATTTCTCGGCTTTGTTTTTTTTTGTTGGTTATTTTGTTGCCTTGCTGGAATTTGTTTCGTTATTTTAAAATGTTGTTACAAATTTGGTTGCAGACACTGTTGTTTTAAACAACAGTTTGTGTGTGTATGTGTGTTTTTGTATGTGTGTGTGTAGACGATTGTGTGTATGTATGTGTATGCATACATATATGTCTACAACAAAATGTTTTTTTCTATATCTATGTATATTTACATACGCATATATATGCCTAATTATAACGTATATATATATAGATAGATTAATGGATAGATAGACATAGATACATGCATACATGCCTGTATACACATACATACATACACACAGGTACACATCCATATTACATATTGCACCCTGTCGGTGATAACTACAAGCGTCTCAGGTGACCGGATTAGCGATCATGAGCTTAATAGCCAAAACACCAATCCTCGTGTCCTCACTTCTCCATAGCCTCATTCACACAGCTGTAGGCTGGATGTAACAAAACTTCAAATCAGGAAACATATTTGGAAAGACATGAAAAATTCTGAGCAAAGGTAATTTTTTAAACTGTCAGAGTAAAGGAAAACTTATCTCATATCTTCTCAGTCTTAAGTACAGCATTAAACTCGCGCATTTCAAGGCGTAAGTAAAACCTTGTTCTCTTCTTTATCAACCACAATTTGAACCCTTTCACATGTTGAAAATAATTACAAGAGAAAATATCAGAGTCGACCATAAGAATCTTAATTTCCTGCAGCGTTCCAGCATTACCTCAGTTATAAGAGACTAGTAAGAGAAATAATAGTTTATTAGTGTGAATATTGAATAAGAAAAGACATGGTAAAGTGTTTATATCAGATTTCAAGTTCTAATTGACAACAGTGTGTTTCGCTTCTAATGATTGTTATCTTATTTAAAAATATGGCGATAAATCCGAGTGAGATGTTATGGCGCTAGACTAACTGCATTACAACTTTCACTATCAGCCGTCCAAACTCTGAGATTCAGAACAAATCTTGTTAGTTGAGTGACGATAAAAATATCTAGAAGAAATAAACTAGATCAGTTCAACTGACCATAACCACTTCCACACGATCACTGTTGCAACGTGATAAATCAATATATTCCTTAAAATAGTCTGGAGAATACAGACGAGACGACGAAGCGACAGATAAATACGTAATAGTATTTAATTTCATTGTCCTTAGTTCTAATTTAGATTTTATTGCTCTGAGATGTATAAAAATACCAGGAATACTCCCGAGTGATTTTCAGTAACAATTTGTTGCCTGTAATAATTGTCTTTGGGCTTTGCAAAACACTGATCAATATTATTTTGACTATGTTTTCACTGCTATATCGGCAATAGATTAAATCATGAACATATATCTATTATTGTTATTATTATTATTAGCATTTGATGCAAAAAACGTCCAAAATCAAGTTACACACCATCTGACATTCTTCGTATGTTCGTGTGCGTAGTCGTGCATATATTTGTACATGTGAGGGAGTTGTGTGTACATGCACCTCTCTCTCTCATAAATATATATATATATATATATATGTATATATATATATATATTAATGATTGATAGCTACCCGCTAAACCTTTTTATTTTCCCTCTCAATTTCTGTGTTCCTTTGTGTTGAAGAGCGTAGGCACGGAACGTAAAAGACTTTCTCAATTCTCGCGCGTTAAACTAATACATCTGTTTGATGTTTACACACCCGTCTTCGTCTTTTGTCAAAAGGTCCCTGAATAAGGATTGCTTAAGGATGTTGAACGAGCCACCCATGTTTCCAAAGGTGAATTATCCAAACCTCCAAGAATTCCTTTCAACACACGGCTACGATGCTACCCACTACTTCTGCTCGTGATCAGAGATGCGCATATCATCAGCCACTAAGGAACATGCTCAACTGGTTAGGGTCAAACCACTGACAAGCAAATCTGTGGTATTGAGCAGAATATTTGCTGTAGCCCATCTTTTATACCAAGACAAAACAATGTACATGATAACACTTCCATTCAGTTAAGATCAGGAGCCACGAGAGCCACTGTCTGGTACTGTATCAAGGCATTATTATTATTTTCATCATGATCTTTCATTTATGCCTCCATTTCTTGCCGAGTGTCTTCCTGACACCTATGGCAGAGAACCATTAAAATAAATACACCAGATTATTCTTTTACAAAGTCATGTGATATAGAAAACTGGGAAGAAAGACAGAGAAAAAGGAAAAAATAAAAAATAGTGCTCTTACATGTACAGGTATTGTAGCCGTTTTGAAATGTCGCATCTGTTCGATTTCGATTAGCAAAGCTTATATTTTCTGAGCTTATCAAATTCTTTTGCCGAGATATTATGGTCACAGGGTATGCTCATGTCAATCAATAAACAGACTTGCTTGTTTTGGTCTTTCACAACAATATCTGGTTTATTTGCTTTGATGGTCCGAACTGTACATACTGGGAAGTCCCAAAGAATACTTACATTTTCTCCCTCAGTTACAGCCTCGGGGTGGTACCTGTACCATTTGTCAGCAAATTTGATTTTATAATGGCGATACATTGTCCAATGTAGCTATTCGTGTAAGCGCGCATGTTCATACTTACACATGTGCACCCGCGCACCCACTTGCATGTGCCTAAAAGCGTCCCATCCAGGTGGGGAACCTATACACCTCGACATCCGAAACTCGGAGTTTTATCTTGGCTACCGAATAATTGTCACATATTACACGTACAGATGAATTCCTCTATTTACATAATACCGAGGTTTCTTTCGAGGTTTTGTTGTCTTACTAATTTTTATCAAAAGATAGATAGATAGATAGATACCGTGTGTCTGTCTATATTTACTTCAAGGGAAGTACAAACATTGCGAAAGAAATCCACATAGATGTGGACATTTTTGATATTTTTAACTGTAATTTCTATAAATATTATCTTTATATATATAAAATTGAGAATGTGTGTCTGTCTGTCTATGTGTTTCCCTAAAACTTGAGAACTGCACAACCAATTTCATTCAAATTTTACACATGCCTTATTAGGGTCCATGTAGTTTCATGGGCAAAAAAATGTTCAGCTTCATGCCTCGAGCGAGCCCACAGCAATATCATACCTTCTCCACTACGATTCCCTAAAACTTGAGAACTACACAACCAATTTCATTCAAATTTTACACATGCCTTATTAGGGTCCATGTAGTTTCATGGGCAAAAAAATGTTCAACTTCATGCCTCCAGCGAGCCCACAGCAATATCATACCTTCTCCACTACAATTCCCTAAAACTTGAGAACTACACAACCAATTTCATTCAAATTTTACACATGCCTTATTAGGGTCCATGTAGTTTCATGGGCAAAACAATGTTCAGCTTCATGCCTCGAGCGAGCCCGCAGCAATATCATACCTTCTCCACTACGATTCCCTAAAACTTGAGAACTACACAACCAATTTCATTCAAATTTTACACATGCCTATTAGGGTCCATGTAGTTTCATGGGCAAAAAAATGTTCAGCTTCATGCCTCGAGCGAGCCCACAGCAATATCATACCTTCTCCACTACGATTCCCTAAAACTTGAGAACTACACACCAATTTCATTCAAATTTTACACATGCCTTATTAGGGTCCATGTAGTTCATGGGCAAAAAAATGTTCAACTTCATGCCTCCAGCGAGCCACAGCAATATCATACCTTCTCCACTACAATTCCCTAAAACTTGAGAACTACACAACCAATTTCATTCAAATTTTACACATGCCTTATTAGGGTCCATGTAGTTTCATGGGCAAAACAATGTTCAGCTTCATGCCTCGAGCGAGCCCGCAGCAATATCATACCTTCTCCACTACGATTCCCTAAAACTTGAGAACTACACAACCAATTTCATTCAAATTTTACACATGCCTTATTAGGGTCCATGTAGTTTCATAGGCAAAAAAATGTTCAACTTCATGCCTCGAGCGAGCCCACAGCAGCACTATCATACCTTCTCCACTACGATTCCCTAAAACTTGAGGACTACACAACCAATTTCATTCAAATTTTACACATGCCTTATTAGGGTCCATGTAGTTTCATGGGCAAAAAAATGTTCAACTTCATGCCTCGAGCGAGCCCACAGCAATATCATATCTTCTCCACTACGATTCCCTAAAACTTGAGAACTACACAACCAATTTCATTCAAATTTTACACATGCCTTATTAGGGTCCATGTAGTTTCATGGGCAAAAAAATGTTCAACTTCATGCCTCTAGCGAGCCCACAGCAATATCATACCTTCTCCACTACGATTCCCTAAAACTTGAGAACTACACAACCAATTTCATTCAAATTTTACACATGCCTTATTAGGGTCCATGTAGTTTCATGGGCAAAAAAATGTTCAACTTCATGCCTCGAGCGAGCGCATAGCAATATCATATCTTCTCCACTATTTCAGTATTACGTGTTAAAAGTGAAACAAAAATATTTCTCTATTTTATGTGAGATGCTTTCACTTTAACAATAAAAATAATAATAACAATTGAATTATATAAGTAATAATTAAAATCAAACTAAAGTATAATATAATCGTAACATAACAAGTAAAAATAGCAATTGGTATAAAATTGCATCAATGATTTGAACTTGAATAAGTGGTTTCACATGAATGGGAATAAATTAAAAATAAAATTAGCGTGTAGAAATGGAATAGCCCAGATGGATAATAAAAAATTAAATTAAAGAAAAGACTATTGTCTATAAAGTATACAATGTAGAGAAAAAATAGTGAATATACCAGTATTGTTTTATATAAGCTAAGTATATGGAGGAAAGCACCTTCGAAAAGTGTCTTGTGCGACTATGAAAGATATCTAACCAGAGGCGGTAAATTCGCCACAATAGAAGGAAGGTTCGAGTCAACGGAGCGTGCAAGGGAGTACTCGACTCGAACTTGCAAAGTGGAAATATTTTATTTTTACCTTTGTATCTGGGACGTAGGACGTCCTGGATAAAAATTTAAAATGTCCCCCCACCAGAAGTTGAGGTAGGCTGGGTTGTAGCCACACTTCTATACAAGATGGAGGACAAGATACATTTGATGGAAATTGTAAGAGACGGGCTTACAATGCCAGTCTGTTATATATTTTGAGTATTGTTATCACTAGCGATATCAAGATATAACTTTGTATTTTATGTGTAGATGTATATATATAGATGTACATGTAATATGTAGACATAAATATACACATATATACATGCACTAGCACTATGACCCGGCAACGACGGATCCTTAATGCTAGTATTATATAAAGCTTGCTATTTTCAGCGGATGAGACATATGAAATGCCGTTGGCGTCACTTTATGCAATTAAACAAACGGTGTATCGAGTGAGCAATAAAAGTACGAAGAATGCTTGGAAAAGATCATGCGAAAAAATAAAGGAGGAACAAAAATTCTTCAGAAAATTGACGGGTTTCCACAATAGACAGGGACGGACAAAATACTAACAGATGGCGATGATATTAAAGAAAAAATAGTTACCAAGAACTCTTAATAGTATATATATATATACACACACACGTATATCCTGAAAACTCACAAAGGATTTCAATAAATGCATTTGAATGCCTCAGATTATAGAAAGATTATATCTGAAACCAAATGAATAATATAGACAAACAAATGCTAATTTCAGATTCGTGCTGAGAAAAACTGGATAAGCCTTCAATTTTTGCAATATAATATATATATAAGATTATTGGAAAAAGATTATTTCTAAAGATATATATATATACTAGCAGTATCGCCCGGCGTTGCTCGGGTTTGTAACGGAAATAACTATAAAGCATTTTTACAGAGTTATAGCCAAAAAATAGCAAAAAATGCATTAAAAATGGAAAAAAAATAAAGGTAAATTTTTTTTTAAATCGTTGACTCATCGTAGATATTTTTACAGAGTTACTTCCCTTTATTTAAAAAATATGCGTTAAAATGGAAAAAATTATGGTAAATTATATTTAAAATCGTAGACTCATCGTAGACGCGCGCAAATAACCAGAAGGGCTTGATATGAATCACGACTATAAGATACCCGGTTTTGCTTAAACTGCATCGCAAAATGTGGTAGTAGTTAGGAATCTAAATCGGAGTAGACAGACACACAACCTTTCTTTTATATATAAAGATATATATAGATAAAAACAAATCAGTTCAGTGATAAGGAGTAAAAGCAATATTTCAAAATTCCCCATATATAATACATCTCATTTCATATATACTGTATTTGATATATGTTGTTTTCCTACCAAAGTTAGAACATGATATGTCTAATATACATAAATAAATTATGACGTATCACACAGTCACCTTCGGTACGTTATTCTATCATTTTGATGTCTAATTTTGTAAAGTTTGCCGCCCAAAATAATAAAACCAAATGATTTCTGATTCTTTGGTATCACTTAAAAATGTTTTATTATTATGGTATTTTCAAGTCTCCTCACGCACATACTAGAATTGTGTAGGCATTAGAATTGCAAAGTCGATTTGTTCTGTAAAAGACAAAACCCAAAAAAGAATTGTGATAAAATAAATATGAATCAGTAAAATTATACAATGACCTCTTCAGATATTACATTTATACTTACTACTTGCAGGTTTCGGAACTCCTATAAAACTTTAGCTACACATACACACACGCATACGCATGTCTGTGAGTATATGTGTATATATATATATATATATATATATATAGGGTGGCTGTGTGGTAAGTAGCTTGCTAACCAACCACACGGTTGCGGGTTCAGTCCCACTGCGTGGCATCTTGGGCAAGTGTCTTCTGCTATAGCCCCGGGCCGATCAATGCCTTGTGAGTGGATTTGGTAGACGGAAACTGAAAGAAGCCTGTCGTATATATGTATATATATATGTGTGTGTGTGTGTGTGTCTGTGTCTGTGTTTGTCCCCCTAGCATTGTTTGACCACCGATGCTGGTGTGTTTAGGTCCCCGTCACTTAGCGGTTCGGCAAAAAGAGACCGATAGAATAAGTACTAAAGGTGGTGCTCCAGCATGGCCGCAGTCAAATGACTGAAACAAGTAAAAGAGTAAAAGAGTAAAAGAGTATATATATATATATATATTACAAGCATGTAAGCCTACATGTATATATATCAGTGTTTATATATGCAAACGCGTATGAGCACGTATATATATGCATGTATGTATATATAATATATATATATATATATATTTCATATACATGTATAGGGGCAGGAGTGGCTGTGTGGTAAGTACCTTGCTTAGCAACCACATGGTTCCGGGTTCAGTCCCACTGCATAGCGCCTTGGGCAAGTGACTTCTACTATAGCTTCGCGCCCACCAAAACCCGATTAAATAAGTACTAGGCTTACAAAGAATAAGTCCTGGGGTCGATTTGCTCGACTAAAAGACAGTGCTCGAGCATGGCCGTGCTCAAATGACTGAAGCAAGTAAAAGAATAAAATAGTGTATGTATGCAGAGATAGATAGATAGATAGATAAATAAATAGAAAGATAGATAATGTCGTTTATAAGAAAAACCAACTATATGTATGTTTCTGTATATGTGTGTGTACGTGAGTGGATGCATGTATACACAGATTTGTACATTCATATATATATATATATCCGTTTGCGTGAAGGTGCATATATGACATTAAACATATTCTTGCATA
>NC_042999.1:21094764-21109764 GCF_006345805.1 Octopus sinensis
TTGGCTTATACACGCCAAAAGTTATCAAAGTTATATGGAAATATGCAATAATATATATGTAATATATATTACACATATAATTTATGCAATATTTTATGTTTTATGTAGGAATACATAGCTTATTACAATATATATGTGTATGTGTGTGTACGTGTGTGTATTACAATATATGTTTGTAGTACACGTGAGTTGTGTATATTACACACGCACACATATATATGAGTGTATGTAATATAAGTAACATTTATGAAGTATTTAATATTTAAATATATATCCTAAAATTGCATTGTATTAAAATAGACATTTCTAACATTGCACCATCGCACGCCCATACTGATTCATACATCCATATACTCATATATGTATCAGCTTGAATTTATGACTGTTTCACTATATATTGTTTTGTGTGTTTCCGATGTGTATGTGGGTAATTGCTTACTTATTCAGAACTACAGAAGATATATAAGATAAAATTATTTTCCTCTGTCTCTACGTATATATATATATATAGATAGAATATCTTATTTATAGAAACTGGTTTATTTTTCCTTCTGTAATTAAATCTTGAGTAGTATTTACGATTCTTTGAACTCCAAACTTAATAAAAGCATTTAAATATAGCAAATATAATGCTAATGAGTTTCTCAAAACACGGTATGGATTATAGATATGGCACGTTGTTGTCGGTCTGTCTCCAGAAATCTCCTCTCACTTTTACTCATTTGTTGTACAAAAACAGCGGAAACAATACACCCACCCACACAATCATATATATATATGTGTGTGTGTGTATATATATATATATGTATACTCACACACACATAAACATATATATATATATATCTACACATACTCATATATCTATATATAGATTTAAGAGAGAGAGAGATGTCTCCATAGATATATGTATATGTATTTAGAGAGAGAGAGATTTGTACATAGACTTATGTACATGTATAGATGTGTCTGCGTGTGTATTTGTGTGTATATGTACATGTATATATACATATATGTATAAACGTAGGCGGTGAGCTGGCAGAACCGTTAGTACGCCGGGCGAAATGCTTAGCTGCATTTCGTCTGTCGTTACATACTGAGTTCAAATTCCGCCGAGGTCGACTTTGCCTTTCATCCTTTCGGGGTCGATATCTAAAGTGCCAGTTTCGCACTGGGGTCGATATAATCGACTTAATCCCTTTGTTTGTCCTTGTTTGTCCCCTCTATGTTTAGCCCCTCGTGGGCAGTAAAGAAATATATAAGTATACACGTGCCGTATAGCAGATCATTACTGTTGAAATTACTATACTATCTTACAAAATTCATTCAAACGCTATATACTTAGAAAGGACTATGTCCTCTCAGAATTTGCGAACAGTGAAGTATAGATGATCGTCTTACCTCTCACAGAGAGAGAGAGGGTATATATATATATATTATATATATAATATATATATATTATATATATTGGGTTGGCAACAAATTTCCCGCCGTTTTTTAAATTTTGGAATTTATTGTGTTTTTAAATTTTGGAATCCATTTTTTTCTAGTTTGTTTATTTTCAGATCAATAAAATGGAATGTCAAGTTAAGAAAAACGAGCATTTTCGACACCGCCTTCTTTTTGCTTTTAATCAAGGTTCTAAGGCCGCAAAAGCTGCTCACGACATTTGTGCTGTGCATGGAGAGGGTGCCATAGTTGAAAGAACCGCTCGTGACTGGTATGCCAAGTTCAAAAATGGAAATTTTGAACTCAAAGACATACCTCGTTCTAGCTGTCTAGTTGAGATCGATGAAGAGCGATTGAACCAACTTAATGACACCGAAATGGCTAATTACAATTTCTGACAAGAGGTGTTTCGTATCTAATTTTCCTTTACCGTTATTTATTTTCCCATAACAATTTCTTTTGACTACTTTCATTTTCGGAGCGTGCAGTTTCGTTTATCGCTTGTTTATACATGTTTTCTCCTCGACTGAATTTATTGTACTTTTCTTCCTCTCTGTCTATTCTTTTGCTGCATTTTCTTTCTTGTTTATTGCTAGTTCTCTATCTAGCTCTCCCTCGCTTTCCCTCTTTCTCTCTATTTCCCTTTTTCTCTGTCACTCTCTCTGCCCCCTTTCTGTCTTTATCGTAACCCTCTCTATTTCAATCTTTTTGTGCCTCCTCAGTATGTTTTCATTCTTCCAATTCCTTATATGGATGCTGACGTTGCTGGATTTATTCTCTCTTCACATTTCAACAAGCGCCTTTCTATCGCTGAACTTTCTCTAATTCAGACGTTATAAACTTAAGTCTTCATTAGAACTAAGTCACAAACCCATTTCATATTTCTTATTGCTGTCTCTTCCCTTCTTTATTTCTTTGTCTTTCTATCTGAACGAATTGACTCATACTCCTTCCTTCCTTTTTTTTCTATATATCTTTTTTCACCTCTTTCTTACACTTTAAGATATAACTCAGACCAAAGTCACATTCTATTTCTCCCCTGGTGCTTACTTCCTCTCTGTATTTTCTTCTCAGTGCCAAAATGAAAAGCTAGGAACTTCGTCTTTTCAGTTTACAGTATTGCATGTAAAACTTTTTCCTTTGTTTTGGTTTTTTTTCTTATGTTACTCTCAGGCTTCTAAGTCACTTCATCTTTACAGCCATTATAATAAATTTTTCTTCAATCGATAAGAAGAAAGCAGAGGAAGCTTTACAAAAGATGAACGGTGAAGTGCAAAACATCAGGTCGGGTATGCCTGTTGGGAAGAATAAAAATGTTCAAGCCTTCAAAACGAATCAAATGCTAAACATTTTAATATAATGTACCAACTGTTGAAAAAGGTCTATGGTACACAAGAGTAATTTTTTGCTCTTGTTAAGGCCAAAAATGGATATAAGATCTGAAAGCAGTCAAATGAAATACAAGCTTGAGGGGAAAACTAGAGTGAGATTTTGAACAGGATAAGAGCGATTGGTGAAGCTGTGCCAGACCATAGTGAGCAGCTTTTATTAAAAGTATGTTTCAATAAAGCCCCACATAAGAAAGAAATCAAAAAGCCACATCGAAAATTAACAATGGGAAATCACCAGGTATGGATTAAATACCTGCAGAATTATTGAAATGTGGGTGAGATAGGTTGTATATTATGCTGTAAGAGATTATTTCTGATGTATGGGACCCCTGAATGAATTTAAGTCGGGTGAGATGCTTTTTCGGTAATCTGTTTAAGGAAGGGGAGAAATCTGAGTGCGGAATCTGTCGTGGCATGTCGCTGTTCCTTATAGTAAGCAAAGAGTTCTACTGAACGGATATTTTCCACGGTGTTAAATGATATTCGTCTGGATGCAGAATGTGATTTTAGAGGGCAAAGAGCAACAGGTGATATATTTTCTGCAGGAAAAGGGTATTTAGTAGAATCTTGAATTATAATCAATGCTTTTATTCATCTCACCAAGGCTTTTGCTGCGATGAATACATCAATGCTATAGAATGTAGTAAAGAAGCTTGGTTGTCTTAACAAATTTACAGACCCGATATAGTCTGTACTTGACAATATAAAAGTTATAGAGTAAATTAATGGTAATTTATCTGAACCTTTTCCAGTTGAAGGGTGAATAAAGTGAAGAGATTTTTTCACCAATGTAATTCTCTCTTTAAGTTACAGTAATATTCAATGGTACCATTAAAAGCTAACACTAAGGAAATCTACATAAGATTTCGTACCACGCAAAGATTGTTCAACATTAGAAGACAGTTACTAGGTATGTTTGAATCTTTTGTTAGGAAATGATTACATGTGCATGATTATTATCTCATGCAGAACCTGATTACGGTTTTGAATGCTTATCAAGCCTTGGGATTAGAAATGATTTTGAAGAAAACAGAAGCTATGATTCAGGTTGCACCTGAAACAGGTTATGCTAAACCAAAGATATTAGTGTAGGCTTTTACATATCAGGGAAAGAGATTCTGCACAGAATGAAGTCTTCGACTGCTTTTAAAAATTTTGAAAGTAACATTTGGTCACGACGTTTGACAAGAAAAATTTCCGTCTACGGAATTAGTATGCTAACATCTCTATTGTATGGATGTGGAACTTTGATGACTTACAAACACCAAGGTGAGATGCTTCAGCTGTCTCACTAATGCTTTTTGAAACTTTAATACGCTCTTCAGTATATTATAGTTGCAAAACAAAATACAGTATACTTACAAGTCAACAATATTTACGTACCAACTTCCAGGGATATGTTTCATATGCAAAGTTGGTATATCTGGTAATGTTACACCGCTATATTCAGTGGCAATGAGTTCTTGGATAACCAATGGGTTGGATAGGTGTTGATGCAGGGGTAAAATCACTTGAAATATGCCATACACCCGTTACTAATTTTCCATCTTCGATCACATAGCTGTTTACTTTAGGCGTACTCGGATACGAAACCTCGAATCACACTCAATGCTGGCTACGATTTTTATCGAAAAATCTGTGGAAATAACTTTAACAAGGGCTTTATGAAACATATACTCAATATGAAGATGACTACACATACCCTAGATATCGCAGTTTTAGAGAAAGCTCAAATGTCTAGCATTAGAATCGCCAGCCCTCGGAGTGTTCTAAGATGAAGTGGACAGCGTGTTTGAATGAGTAATGCCAGAATTCCAAAGCAATTGCTTTATGGGGAATCGAAACAGGGAAAAGGAAAGCCTCCAAACCTTAACTAGAGTACAAAGACATTCTAAAGATGAACTGGTAGTAATGTGCTATTTCATTTAAGAGCAGGGAAGAAGCTGTTGATAGAGCAAAGTGGAAAAAAACAATATTTGGTGGTGTAGCATTGAGAGGGAAAGAAATTAGCATGCGCCCTGAAAAAGAGCAATTCTGATGAGGAAGTAAGCAACAATATCGAAAAATATGAACAAACGCAGTCAATGTGAAATATGTGGGAGAATCTGTGTTTCTATTACTGGCTACAAGTGCTACTTGAAATGGTGTGATGATATGAATCAGGTGCAGTATTCGCTGCAACCTCCTCTCTGTGTGTGTGTGTGTGTGTGAGTGCGTACACGCCAAAATCTGTTCGCAACCAAATAGCAGAGATAGCTTAAAAATATACAAGAAAACATTTGCAACTATATGATATAATTTTATCATTTAAATACTAATACGGATTTCGGAATAACATCTGGAACATAAGCTTCAGAATATTTAGATAATTATTAAATAACTGTTATATAAGTATGTTCAAAGAATCACGAAGGAGATGTGTTGGCTATGTTAGCGATGAAACGTAAACCTTGTGTATCCAGTTATGTGGTTAGTATTGACAAACCGCGCCTTGGAAAATCATGTTTCATAAGTTTTAATCTGAGGATACTTACGTTAGTAGTTTGTTAAGAAAGATAAAAGGTGCCCAGTGGTAACGCATTACAAACCGATATAAGTACGCTCACGTACATGTATGTAAGTATCTGAGACATGTGTGTTTGAGAATATGTGTACGAGTGTGTGTGTATTTGTGTTTGATCTTGAATGTGTATGCGAGGTATATGCATATTTATGTTATATATATATATATATATATATATATATATAAATATATATATTTTTTTATTTTATAGAAGGAGCTTCTACAGGACTAGAACTGTTTCATTCAAATGAATGAAATAGTTCTAGTCCTGTAGAAGCTCCTTCTATAAAATAAATTAACTTACTCTGCCATGTATTGAGTACCTTATTTACTGTGGTTAACCCCGACTCAACCCGGGACCTACATATAAATATATATATATATATATTTATTTATGACAGAGATGGTATGTGACAGCACGTTGTTGGATGTATAAAAGATAAAAAAGGCTGAAAATAACTACAGAAGGCTTGTGTTATATGGTTAAAGAATATATCTAAGTCGTTATGTTAGAAAAATGTTACACACAATACACATTCATATATGCATGCCTGTGCTTAAATATATGTTTGTCTTTCTGTATTTGTATAGTCAACTATATATACGTATATATATGTGTGTACGTGCGTGTGTAGATAAATATCCAGTAATACATACTCAGTGACACACGCACAGAAACTCAAAGACACACTCCCAAACAAACCCTTTTGTACTAATATAAATACAAATACCTTCATATATATATATATATATATATATATATAGCTTTAGTTTTGTCTTCGACCGACTCTCATTATGTAGTCAGTTGTAAACCGTGCTAATGATAAGAGTGTGGAGATCATAATGGAAAATAAAGTCTGTGTAAGTTTAAACATATTCAAAAATAGAAAATTAAAATCCACTTACAATAAAATATATATCACTTGTAAAAATGTCACAGATAGATTTTGGTTAATTAATCTCCAATTGTTCTATTGAATGATATCGATTTATTAGATGAGATTCATTTAAATCAAAACATTTGTAAGTAAGTAAACAACTACTTGACCTGCATTCGTGATATGATTGTTAAAAACTAAATTGACCTTAATATATCTTCAGAGTGCTTGGCTTGTTCATTTATTAATATATCTGTTTCATTGCCAACAATAAATTTGATGCCACTGTGTCTAGTGAGAAATAGTGATTTTTATCTAAGTATTCACATATTTGTTTGTTTCAGTCATATTTATTTATTTATGCTTATTTACGTTGCTTATCATTCTAATTCATTTTTACCACGATAGCTCCAAGCTATTTTGTCGAATAGATTACTTACGTGATTTTCTTTACTTTTTCATTTCAACATATATCGTTAATTATCTTATTTACTGAACATAAAGGCATGACGCAATGTTTTGAAAAGCTATTATTAAATAATTATAGCCACCTCAAGATATTTATTTCTAGTGTCAAGCGTAATATCACTATCAATATGCTTGAACCATTCACCGTCTCTTCACTTTCTTGCTCTCGGCAATTATGTCACAAAATAGAAATGGAAGACGGATGATGGATTCACACATACATAATGTAATAAGGCTTCTGCTATTTAAATACATCTGAAGTTCGCAAACAATGTCTTCCGGTTAAGTAATCAATATACATTATATAATATACTGAATTGTTTATATCCCACCACCCGTATTCTAAAACAATTGAATATATGTGCATCTACCTACACACAAACTGCCAGGCACACGCACATCGCAATTTCATTATGTGTGAATATATCACTCACTTTTGTGTGTCGATGCACGAATTTCGCTCAATTATTTGACAAATTGGTTAACGTTATTGGTAAGCCTCCAAAAGGGCAATACGCGTCAAACGTCTCCATAGGCTAATGCTTTGAAAATGTTTCTGTTCGATATAGCGTTTTCAACACTACATGTCTATAAGCAGATTCCTTCTCCAACAAAAGTCACACCGCCGTGTCTTTTCACGGTGTACAAGCATTTACTTAGATATACAGATACCTATCTTGCTTTAATGCTGTTTTAATGGCGTTTATCGAGTTTTTAAGACTAGAAAGACTCATGCAATACTAGTGATTTTATTATTCACTTTTTCTTACATCTCAAAGTACAAATCTGTTTTGAAGCATTTAAGAAGTGTGCGTTCGTTCTTGCAAACTCAATCAAAAGGCGAAAAATTGTCTAACATTCCGATGGGTCACTGCTGTAAAAATGTTCGTTTTCTTCCGATACATATTGTGTTTTAAAAATAACTTGACTTTGAAGAGATTTTGTCTCAGATAAAAACCATCATAGCATGCAATTCCACGGCTGTGTATACGTTTAATGACAGCGGTGCTTCCCTATTTGACAGCAGAGAGCAAAGCATTCTTATTTCTAAACATAGAGGGGACAAACAAGGACAGAAAAAGGGATTAGGTCGATTACATCGACCCCTGTGCGTAACTGGTACTTAATTTATCGACCCCGAAAGGATGAGAGGCAAAGTCGACCTCGGCGGAATTTGAACTCAAAACGCATATATATATATATATATATATATTGGGTTGTCCGGAAAGTGCGTGCCAATTTATAGTAGCTTAAATTTCGACTTATTTTAGAACATGGTCGAGTCCATGAAATAGGATTTCACTACCCCTCCATTTAGAGCACAGTTTAAGCTATCTTTTCGTGGAAGAAGGTTTATGTTCCTATAACCTGTGTTAGTTCTGTAACCCTTTGAAATGGAAGATAAGAAAGTTCATTTTTGGCACTTGATGCTTTGGGAACCAGACAAAAATTGCTGCAGCTTGGTTGGGATGTGTTACCCCACCCTCCATATTCACCAGATATTGCTCCTTCGGATTTCCACTTATTCAGGTCTCTACAGAATAGTCTTATTGATAAAAATTTCAATTCCTTGGATGGCGTAAAAAGATAACTTGATGAATTCTTTGCCATGAAGCCACCTCAATTCTGGGAAGAGGGTATTTTCAAGTTAAAGGAACGATGGAGACGCATTGTGCAACAAAATGGTTCATATTTGGTTGATGAAAAATGTAATGGCAAGTATTTATTGACCTTTTTCTTTCCTTTAAAAATCGGCACGAACTTTTCGGACAACCCAACATATACATATATATTGTCGCCATGATAGATCGGTAGCAACTATACACATTTTTTCTCTTCTTGTTTGTTTCTGTTTTCCTGTCTGCAGAAGAGCATAGGCTCTAAACGTAAAAGACTTTTTCAATTCCCAAGCGTTATACTAATACATCTGCTTGTTTTCTACATCACCTGTCTACGTCTTTGGTTTTTGTTTTTCGTGAATTCTCCCTATATATATATATGTGTGTGTGTGTGTGTGTGTGTGTGTGTGTGTGTTTGTCTATATATTAAAATTAATAATATGTAAGAGAATTTATGTCAACAGGACATTATCGTTAGTAATACTAATTAGTGAACTTCTTACTGAACGTCTGAAAAAATTTAGCTGTTAAAAATGCTAGCAAAACGAAACGCGAAACCAAATTTTATCACTCGACCAAGAGCGACATCATTGAATAATTTAATTTATGCAAATGAATTATAGAAAATAGCTTGCAACTTTCGTAATTTTTACAATTTGACATTTACGTAGAAAAAAGCAAAATATAGAGAATGAGAATATTTATCTATGAAAAATTAATGACGTCAATAGATATTGAAAGGATAAAATCTGCAGACAAGAATTCTACGTTTCGCTTAATAGATAACTAAAGAATAAAAACTACAGATAATAGTGTTGCAGATAGTAATAATAGAAACATATACTTTACGTCGCAATAATTAATTACCTATTTATTTAATAAAGCTTTCTGCAGGAATTAAACTTTTTTTATAATAACTGAAGAATTGTTATATTCAACAACATTTGCAACCGTCGAGGATCTCACTAGATACTTAAAAAAAACAAAGAAATCGGGGAAGACAACTAAATATCTAATATATTCATTATAATAGCTTCTTATATAGGAATTAAAATTATCATATAATTGAAAATTTATTATAATTAAGAATAATATATACAATCATTGGTGACTACGCTAGATAACTAAAAAATAAAAATAGCGGATAATTAACTATCAATTTTTATAATATACTCTTTTATAGGAAATATGATTATTGTATAATAATTGAAAAATTACTATAATTAATAATATATACAATTCTTGGTGATCTCGGTGGGTAATTAAAGAATAAAGATTAAAGATAAAATTTTACGTTATGCTTAAATGAAGCTGTTGTAAAGCAGTCATTTGCCACTCTTGTATCTGTCTTTTGCTGACGGTTGTCATTCTGACAGATATTGTTATATTCGAATTAGTCAATAGAATGGTTCTATCTGGTACTGTACCACCCGCAGACGTACATTGTTATTATCCTCAAAAGGCTGGAACGTTATAACGTCCACTCAGTTTTCACAGTATGATTCCTATATAAAAAAAAACACGACTACCAACACAGTCTAAATGTATTCCCGACCTTCTGACCACCTCCTGTCAACCGGCTACTGCTATATTTATAATGGCTGGTTACTACCACTTTTTACCGGGAGGGTGTACAGTTTCACTATACAAGAGAAGCTTCGATACTTTACATCGCTATTATTTATTACGTACTCATTATATGAAGCACTTTATAGAAGTTACCTTTAAAAGATTATAATAATTAATAATTAAAATATTTCAATGACTTTATAAATTTAGTGCAACATCTTAATGTCAAGTGCTCATTAAAATTCAATAAAATTAATTTAGAAATAATTATTAAATATAATTCTCCGAGGCAGGAATCACAAGTAAAATATTATACGATGGTGCAGAGCAAATAATGGACCACTTCAAATCATATTTAATATAATTATCCTTAAAATTCCAAATGCTTTTACGAGGATTAGAAGTATTACATTTTCTTCTATATTTATAGGAATTAGAATGATTATAAAATCTAGATTTCCAACTAGTAGCAGAAGAACCAATATACCAATGCTTACGATTTCTAGTTATTACTCCACACTCATATACTATAATCTTCTTTAGACACCGATTTCGTATAGGGCATCGAGTTTTGTTTACACAATTACACATGGATTTGTTCGCTTGTAAACTGTCATCATAGTTATAAGATTTTCTACTTACACCCGTCATTAAAATACGAGTTCAGGTTGGATTACAACTATTACTATTATTATTAGAATTAATATTAATACAGGGGAAAAGAATAATTATATTTTCAGCAATTTGATTATTCATAAGATTGATTTCACTGTACATATTATCAGATCTATAATTATTTATAGGTTTAGAATATAAGTTTTCTCCAATTCTCAGTCTATTTTGTGCTGCAATAATCTCAGCTAAATTTCAAGAGACTGAATACGAAAACATAATTTCCTATATTTACTTGAACGTGGGAAATACCTATTTATTGCTGCAAAGAATTCACGAGGGATATTAGAATCAACTGAATACGAACATGGAGCCTTGTGCCATATAACATTTGTTGATCTAGTCATTTTGTTATTTCTATAAACTATTTTGTCTGTATTACTTTTATTAAAATTGAGTATCTCCTAATGTAAGTTTTATTAATATATTTGTAGTTTTTAATATTATTACTATTATTATTGAGTGAGAAAGTAGAGCATTCCACCAAAGTGACACTATGGTAAAATAATAGGAGGCCCAATATACCCATCGAGGGTACACCAGGCATCACGACAATATGTGCACGACATGGTGATTTCATTTCAGGATAAACAACACATGACCTTGCAGGTGGGGTCCAGTTTGAATTTTCTTTAGGTCAAGTAGCCCAACCCGCTCAAAAGGGCCCTGAATAATGTTTGTTTGAGGATGAAGAAAACACCCATGTTTCCAGATGTGAATTATCTAAACCCCAAAGAATTCCACTCAACACTTGGCTATGATTCTCCCCTACTACTTCTGCTCGAGATCAGAGATGAGCATATCGTCAGCCACTAAGGGACATGCTCAACTATTTAAGGTCAAGCACCTGACAAGCAAATCTGTGGTATTGAGCAGAATATTTGCTGTAGCCCTTCTCTTATACTAAGAAAAAGCAATGTACTTGATACCACTTCCAATCAAAAGCCACGAGAGACACTGCCTGGTATTGCATCAGGGTATTTATTATTATTATTATTATTATTATTATCATATACACTCAACAGATAGGACTGTTTGTAAAGAAAAGATTCCTAGGGCTACAACAAGTAGACTTAGATGCAAGAAACCCTTCTATTGGGTTACATTAAGTAATCTTAGATGCTAAGAACCCTCCTAAGCATCCTAGCTGTCCCTAACAACACTGTTCTCTTGAGCTGTACTTAACTGGATTTTATGCCTATTTCATCTATCTATCTGTTCAGGTCCTGAGGTTCCAAATGCACCTATAACTACTGCGATACATTTTAGCCATACTTTCCATAGTCTCTGTAATTCAATAGCTGGGTTCTGGTACTTTGCTATTTCCATACACCTCACGTATTACTTTTTTCATCATTTGGAAATGTGAAGTCAATTATCTGGCACTTTCTATTCTCTTTTTCTACTACTACTACAAAATGAGGCCTTCTAACTTTTATTAATCTGTTATTCTGAATGCTAAAGTCCAACAACATCTTGTACATTTTACTTTCTAGTACTTTACTAGTTTCATGTTCATACCATTTATCAGTATGTTCAAGTCCTAGCTTTATACGTAGCTCCCAGTAGGTTGCTTTCCCTAGATTGTCAGGTATTTTCTTGTATTATTTCTGTACCGGCATGCTGTTTTCTGCAAGTGGTCAAGCTTTATTGCAGCCCTTATTTGTTCCATGTACGGGGAAGTAAACACACCAGCATCAGTTGTCAAGCGATGATGGGATGACAAACATTATATATAGGCGCAGGAGTGGCTGTGTGGTAAGTAGCTTGCTAACCAACCACATGGTTCCGGGTTCAGTCCCACTGCGTGGCATCTTGGGCAAGTGTCTTCTGCTATAGCCCCGGGCTGACCAATGCCTTGTGAGTAGATTTGGTAGACGGAAACTGAAAGAAGTCTGTCGTATATATGTATATGTATATATATGTATGTGTGTGTTTGTGTGTCTGAGTTTGTCCCCCTAGCATTGATTGACAACCGATGCTGGTGTGTTTACGTCCCCGTCACTTAGCGGTTCGGCAAAAGAGACCGATAGAATAAGTACTGGGCTTACAAAGAATAAGTCCCGGGGTCGATCTGCTCGACTAAAGGCGGTGCTCCAGCATGGCCGCAGTCAAATGACTGAAACAAGTAAAAGAGTAAAAGAGAAAAGAGTAATGTATGTATATGCGTATACATACATATTGATGTATATTTATGTATAATATACATATACGTTTTGCGATGGGTAAATTGTCACCATTTTATATATTTGATTTCGCGCATGTGCAGTGTCTGCTTTTTATTTTAGTCGCCTTTACAGTAGTCAGTTCCGCACCGACTGTGAGAAAAAACAACACCATGATGCAATGCATGCTGCCAGTGTTACTTATTTAAGGCGCACACGTGACTGTTTGGTACGTAGCTTGCTTCCAAACCACATGGTTCTGGCTTCAGTCCCCTGCATGGTGCCTTGGGCAAGTATCTTTTGTAGCCTCAGACCAACAAAATCCTTGTGAATCGATTTGGTAGACGGAAATTGAAAGAAACCCGTCGTATATATATATATATATACACACACATGTATATGTTTGTGTGTCTGTGTTTGTCTCTACCCCACCACCATCGCTTGACAACTGAGGTTGGCGTGTTTACATCCCCGTAACATTAGCGGTTCGGCAAAAGAGACCGATAGAATATGTACTGGGCTTACAAACAATAAGTCCTGGTGTTGATTTCTTTGACTAAAGTCGGTGCTCCAGCATGGCTGTTGTCAAATGACTGAAGCAAATAAGAAGAGAATAAAAGAATATGCATATTTAGACACACGCACGAGGAGAGAGATGGAGGAAGAGAGAAGGTAAGTGGAGAAAGGGAGAGAGAGAAAAATGTATACATACCTACATATATAAATACGAAGATGAGTATCAGTCACTAGAAGCTTGTAAATGATAAACCAAGGAGGTGATAAAAATAGAAATATTATATGAAACCAAACACGCGGAAGACATTTCTGAAAATGTGTTGAATTATGAAGCGAAATATCAACAATAGAAATGGAGTAGAAAGACTATAAACACAGTTATGGAAATATCAGAAGAGCATCTGATGTTGGGGCGAATATATTATATGATAGGGAAGGAGCAGAAATAACAGAAACAAGAGACTGTTCCCGTGCTTAAAATCATATACTCACACAGCAAATTATATATATTGTTTGTTTGTGTATGTATATATACACACGTCCGTATAGTACATTCTTTACTATGCATGCACGCACACATAAGATATTTACGGTATCTATCCTGCTTTGTGAATGCGGGTCTTTCTGTTTTTGTCTCGTTTTGCCATTTGACAATATACAATCCTTGGTATTCTCACAGCTTTGTAAATATAGAAAAACGTCTTATCCGCAGCCGTTGAGATTTTCCGGTTCTTTAAATTCGAGTTTAGCGTGTTTCTATCCATCGGGTGTTGTTTCTTTCTCTCTTATTAGATCGATAAAGATTATTTGTTAGCAACCTGCTTGTACCTGTTAAAATTTTCTAACAGAAATCTGTAACTTTATCAATTTTTGTTATTCTATATTTCTCCATGTTCTTATTGCACCTAAGTAATATATCCTGTTACATCTTGGCGCATTAGTTTTCATGTGCTACACTTCCATTCTGTCCATACTATCCTTCGAATGCATTTATTCTACTTCCCTTGATGCGTTTAGTGCATTAAAACAGATTTATTTTCAACTTGTTATTGTTATAAAAGGTATTTCAACCGTGTTTCGTGGTCTGCTAACACAACAGCTCCTTTATAGGATCCAGTTAGCTCAAGACATCATCAGGAGGAACCAAGCCCGGTTTCGGCCCCTACTCCTCTACTGTTTTGACGTGGTGGGGCTCCTCCTTTCGGATGTGTTTTCAGCTCTGGTGTTGGGTGCATGTCTTCGTTCTTTCTTCTGTTCCTTGGCCTCTTCGATGTAGCGTCAACGAGTGTCAGCGGCGACTGACTGTCTTGTCAAAGTTTTTCCTTCAAATACCTGCTACTAGTAGAAATCAGAGTATTGCCTTTGTTTTAAAATCGTTGCTGCTTTTCATAGGGCCGAATCATTTGTAATGTCGCGAGCGACACTTCTTTTACTCGTGTTTTTTTTTTATAACAACATGTTTCTCTTTCCTGTTAGTAGCACTCTAAGTATTTCTTTTCTTCACATTGTGTCATATCTGTATATTAAATTTTATTTTTATGTTTCCCTAAGTATTTGGGAAGGTATGTTTACATTATCCAGTTCACGACGGTAAGGTGTGTCTCTTTTATTCATCTGGCTTGCTTTTATTATTTTTAAAATGTCCTATTGATATCATTGTCATTTTGATACTTTCCTCGTTTAGACCTTTATAATCTGAAATATTTCTTGCAT
>NC_042999.1:21112264-21122264 GCF_006345805.1 Octopus sinensis
GACGATTTCGTTTCGCCTAGCTTTTACGTGTTGTGTTTTTAAACACAATACATCATTGAAGATATCTACGAAGTAACTCAGATTCACGGTGTTTAACTCGAACATACATTATGTCATATTGATAATCGTTACATTTACGGTGCTTCAATAAAAAAAATAAGCCTACAATAGAGTATTATACGTAACACATACCCTTTTTGTGAAAATGTTCCCTTACTCTTATTTGTCGTTTATATAGTTCAAGGTGGAGGCGGGTAGCTTAGTGGTTAGGGTGTCAGCATCATGATCGTAAGATTGTGGTTTCGATTCCTGGACCGGGTGATGCGTTGTGTCTTGAGCAAAACACTTCATTTCACGTTGCTCCAGTCCACTCAGCTGGCAAAAATGAGTAACGCTGCCATGGACTGGCGTCCTGTCCAGCTGGAGGGAACACATACGCCATTGAAACCGGGAAACCGGTCCCATGAGCCTGGCTAGGCTTCAAAACTGCGCATTTATGTTATTTATATAGTTCAAGGGACAGGACAGGAAACGTGTGGGATGGGGAGTCGCTGAAAAAGTCACATGATGAATGACGAAAGATTTCCCCAAAAAATGGTCATAAAATAAAATAATAAAGAAGTGAAGTACATATCGACCCCACTGTTTAACTGGTACTTACTCTATCGAACTTGGGAAGATGAAACGCAATGTCAACCTTGGCAGCATTTGATCTGATAACGTAAAGACGACTAAAATGACACTGGAGCGACCGACATGATTTTATGCATACCTTTTAATTATATTCATTCATTATCAATTGGGCTCCACTTACTTTCGTTCTTCGCACTCGGCATATTTTAATTTCAAATAATATTACGTTGATAGTTTCTCCATTTGATGTGAAGGAATGGAAATATATGTAGTAGTACAGACTCACTCGCTCCAGTTTTTAATTAAAATATACGAACAGCTCGATTTAATCACCATGCAGTCTGGACAAGCAGTTCCCACGTGATTGTGGAGAAGACGATATCTATCACTTTTGTAGCATTTCTATGCTATTTTCTATGCATTTTAATGTAGAGATATCATCATGTTACCCAGTGATATTATATACTATTTTCTATGTATATATTCAGACTTGTTAAGAAATAACCTATGAAAAAGGATAAAGTCATTTGTCGTATGGGTGTGATTGAATGATCTGCATTTTAATTTGCTATCAGTTTTAAATTATATCGATCAGAGTTCACAGTCACTGTAACATTAACTTATATAGTTTTATCCATGTTAAGAATCGCCGGTTTCTCAGATGCATATAGATCAAGACGATTGCTAAAACATTAGTATAAGAAATTTAATACTTGCGCCAAATTATACGAACATAGCGCCTAAAAAAGTAACAATTTCTGAAGAAATTTCATGCTGCCGACATAGTTCTTATTCTTCACAGAAATTTTATGAATTTAGACTTCGTCTATGAAGTGAAAGTAAAGCTAACCTTGTTAACATGTGACAATTGTTCTTAAGTAATATATATATATATATATATATATATATATATATATATATATATATATATATGTATATTTTACGTTCTTTACACTGTTTTACTTTTAGTAAACGTACAAATGTGCTAGGTGATATGTATATTTTCACAGCGATAGTGCTCTTCTCGGTACATGAGCCGTTCCAGTTAACACGATTTTTTGCACTTCCTGTAGGGATGGTAAGCCTGGAATCATTTTCAAATAGGTTTCAGTACCTTTTTTATCATTCCTAGAGATCCTACAATCACTGGTACTGTAGTCGCCTTGAGATGCCACATTTTTTCAATTTCTATTAGCAGGTCTTTATATTTACTAATCTTGTCAAATTCTTTCGCCGCTATATTGTGATATTATTATTATTATTATTATTATTATTATCAGCTAACATTCTTTATTTCCACTGATTTCCTTGCATTTTAGTGCAAATATGTAAACATGGTTTATTATACACGGGAATTATTATTACATGATGACGGATCCGAAACGGCCGTACTCCTACGGATGAGAAGTGGTTAAATAAATATACCACCTTTCATACCGACCGGTTTTTATTATACACGCACAAATGCACACATATAAAACTTATCTGTAATAGTTCAAAAGGAATCTAAGTTCAAATATATATAAATACTTCGATATTTACAGAAATACCTTGAGTCTAAGCACAATGTAATAAGAGGGAGTATATTTCAAGCTGGGAAGATCAATAACTGACATTGTAACGTAAACGATCACGGAAGCTAGTGAGTTTTCACGCAGGTGAAAATGGAACATATTTGTGGAATGTGATGGGAAGTACCGATATATCAATATCGGATGCTCCACGAGAGCACTTCCGGAGTCCACTTTTATGAGAAGCGATGAAGCATGAATACGCGTTTGATATAAAAAGAGTTTATGCAATTTGCAGAGCTCGAGTGATATAGATTTAATGTGTGGGTGTAAAAACAAATATATTATGCATGCATATTTTAATTTTATAGAACAGATAAGAGAAGGGAGGGGAAAGAGTAAATGTTTATTCTATTCGTTTACACCCGTTTCATAATATCAGTTATATAATACCTATCACATTAACGTTAATATATTTATAAAGTGAATAACAATAATAATAAAAGAACAAATCGTTAAAAATGTTATCAATGGCCAGGAAATAAAATAGACCTATTCAGGTAAATTCATATTTAGAGATTTATAATACTATGAAACAATTATTATTAATGGCATAAAAGAGACTATAGCTATGCTGAAATTAGACGCTAAATCGTCGGACTACACTAAATCATCACTTTAAAAAAAAAACAAATGTTGAAAGTGAGGGAGTAGGCAGACAAATTATGAAATAATTCACATAGACCTGGGTTGATCAATTTCTGGATTAGTTTAATGACTTCCTTCATCAGCAAAGCATACTGAAGGATATGAGACATTTATACATGCCTACAGAAAAGCAAGCACAAAGCTACGATTACATATAAATACCACAGACATATTCACATCCAATTTCGTTGTCTAACTCAACATGTATGTATTTGGTCAGAGTAGTACGAGAATGACCAAACTGCCCCGAAGTCAATGGGAAAATTCAAATATAATAATAAAGGATAAAATCTTCAAAACTTTTATCAGTGGCCACCATATAAAATATACCTATTAAGGTGAATTCACATAGAGAGATTTACAGCAGTATAAATTACAATAACAATTGAGGGCACAGAGTGTAGTATGCCTATATGCTGAAAGTAGATGCTAAATCGTATTATAAAGTGATGATTGAAAGTGGTTCGAGGATTTAGCGTCTACTTTCAGCATATAGGCGTGGTATAATATGTGCCCTTAATTATAATGATCTTTTATGCTATTGTAAATCTCTCTCTCTCTCTCTCTCTGTATATATATATATATATATATATATATATATGTAGAGAGAGAGAGAGAGAGAGAGAGAGAATTCATAAAAATCAAAAGACAGGTGGTGTAGACAACAAACAGATGTATTAGTTTAACGCTCGGCAGGTGAAAAAGTCTTTCACGTTTCGAGCCTACGCTCTTCCACAGAAAGGAACAGAAAGAAACAAGGAGAAAAAATTTTTTTAATGTGTAGTGGCTAGCGATCTATCATGGTGAATGCCGGACAGTGGGGTCATACATATATTTATGTCCATGTGTATGTGTTTACATACTATAAGCGCTTGAGGAATTTCTTTACATAGTGAAGGCCATGGCCAAAATGGGATGCTTCATATATATGACAACGATATTTATTCCAAATTTATCAATTTATGGCATTTTACGGAGCTGCAGATGATTCTATATTTCATTTCAAAATTTTCAATTCATTTAAACTTTAGATACTATCTATACGATATTTTGATGAATTTAGTTAATGTAATTCATTATAAACTTATAATTTATTACCACCTCGTTCTTGTTAATAATGAAATTATGAGAAGCCTATGTTGTAAGGTAACAATTTTAAATTAAATACTGGTATGTCATCAAATAGATTGCCTGAAAGGACTTCTAAAATCAACACAAATTAATGCATTTTTCAAATATATCTGCGCACCATTCCTTGTTTTAGTCAAGAGAAACTGAACACTGGTAACTTTGATGGACCTTAGACAAAATAATATATAGAAAATATGAAATATTTAATTATTTAATTAAAGATTTTGAAAAGATATTTAGTTGTGGGCAACAACAAATATATGGAAGTCTTATAAAGAAGTCATCTTTATTTCTTTCCAGAATCTAATATGTAATCAAAGTAGTATAGTGCTTATCTTAATCGTGATATTTACTTGGTACTTGATATATTTTACAGTTTTATTGTTTTCGTCTTCAATAGATAGAAGTGAATTGAACACGGCAAACTGCACCAGTTCTAGTCATATCAAAATTTCATACGGAACATATTGCTAAAAGTTTCTAAAATATTTTAAACATGAATCGGAAATCTACGACGAAAATTTGCGGTTAAAAACGTATCCTAGTGTAATAAGTAAACAAATGAATATGTAACACTTGAGATATTGATAGAAATGTTATATATCATAAACTCTGTGTGATGGAAATTGTTTAAGACTCTCAAAAGTGTTTCCAAGTCTTCATGTGAATCGGAAGCCATTGGGTACGTCTAAAATATGTACGGAATAACCAACTTAAACATCGATCTTGCCTGTGTGTGTGATTGTGTTAGTCTGTTTGTGCACGTGGCGATGTGCAAGAAATTTAACGCATTTATATACACATTGTATATGTGTACAAGTGGAGGCGCAATGGTCCAGTGGTTAGGGCAGCAGACTCGCGGTCGAAGGATCGCGGTTTCGATTCCCAGACCGGGCGTTGTGTGTGTTTATTAGGCGAAAACACCTAAAGCTCAACACCGATCCGGCAGGGGGTTGTGGTGACCCCTGTTGTACTCTTTCACCCCAACTTTCTCTCACTCTTTCTTCCTGTTTCTTGAGTAACGCTGCGATGGAGTGGCGTCTCGTCCAGCTAGAGCGGAACATACGCCACAGAAACCGGAAACCGGGCCCATGAGCCTGGCTAAGCTTGAAAAAGGCGCATTAGTGAAAAAAATGTGTGTACATGAAATTTTATAATTTATTGTAATGATGCACGTACAATTATTTGGGTTACCGCTTTGACTCTTTCACTTGTTTCAGTCATTTGACTGCGGCTATGCTGGAGCACCACCTTTAGTTGAATAAATCAACCCCAGGACTTATTCGTTATAAGCCAAGTACTTATTCTACCGGCTTTTTTTTTTTGCTGAGCCGCTAAGTGACGGGGACTTAAACACACGAACATCTGTTGTCAAAGGATGGTGGTCCGACAAAGACAAACAGCAAACACATACATACATGTAAATGTTTACGATAGGCTTCTTTCAGTTTCCATCTACCAAATTCACTTCCAAAGCTCTGGTCGGCCTGAAGATATAGTAGAAGACACTTGTCCAAGGTGCCACGCAGTGGGACTGAACCCGGAACCATGTGGTTAGGAAACAAGCTTCTTACCACACAGCCACTCCTACGCCTATGTTATTCATTTATTTTAACAACACGGTTTCGTGCTCAGTTCTGCGTCAGGCATTGTGTGAATGCCTTCTGGTACAAACTCGGGGTAGAAAATGTGTTGTGAGTAAATTTCGTATATGAAATCTCGGCAAAAGCCAGAAGAAATGGACTCATATATAAAGTAGGAGTATAGAAAATGGACCGGTGTATATAGAATAGAATATTATATTAATTCAAATAGCTCTTCGTGTCTTCAACATTATGTTCAACAGAGGTGGTTGCAGTCTGGCCATTGACAGAGACAAAAGATTCCTTATTAAAGCCATTACGATTATCTTCAACATCATCGACAACAGTGATAAATACATTCTCCTTCAGTATCGCACGAGCCTTATTATCATGATGGTCAACATTATAATGACCATAGCTAGGAACAGGATGAGCTCATCACCAGTAGTAGTAGTAGTTGCAGCAATAGTAGAAGCAGCAATATTTCGCTAACACGAATAAAAAAAGCAACACGTGACTCATTTGCATGCGAATCTCTTCAGTGCATGACCCACTTTAGTAAACGCGGGATATATTTATGAGTTTTGTTCGTCTACGATGACATGCATGTAAGTATATGCCATGAGGCTGTGTATTTGTAAGCGTATGTGATGGCCGCACTGTTTCTGTGTGTGTGCTTGAGTGTGCATGTGTGTGTTTGTGTGCGTGCGTTTGTGATATTGAATGTGTGGACGTGAGGAACAGTCTAATCACGTAATGGCATTAAAATTCTCAACTCATGAACTTATTTCTGAAACTTTGCTATTCATTTATCATTTCGTTTCTATTTGTTGTATTCCATTACAATTTGTGAATCATCTGTGTGTTTGTGGTTTCATATTCACTTTCGCTTCTTTTTGTTGCTTTTGTTTCCTTTTATAAAGTGACAGAGGATATTTTGCAGACATCCATTTAACAAGTCAATAAATAACATATTTTATATTACCAACTAACATAAAGCTTAAAAATAAAAAAAAGCAAGAAAAATATTTATCTCCCCGCCAGCCACAAACACCACCACAACTTCCATTCGTTATTAATGACATCAATTGTCCAGTCCGATTCGTTTCTAGACTCACCAGTTAGTATAACCAGCTATAAGTGTCTTGTTTCTCATGTCTTGTGACTGGTTTCCTTTTTTCGCATGAAATGAGAAGAAATAAGAAAACTGTTAGATTTTACAAATAAAAACTTTTGCTCCAAATTTGTATCATTATATTCAACAAGATGTTCCAACTCATTTTTGGCTTCGATTCTGTATGTAGAAAGTTTTGAATGCAACTTTCTATATACGTAAAGAATATAATGTAAAGAATCTGAAAGAACGAGTAGTGTGTAATATATCCGATGGCCTTTTGAACTTAGGTATATAGACTACTTTTTTGTATTTAAGAGTATTGTTGTGTGCTGCGACTATAATAAATTCTTTCATTTTGCGAACATCGACATTTTTTAAAGAAAAAGTATTCGACGGTTTACGAGAACATATATAATAACGATACGACGTGTTTGATAATAGGAAGAACGGGTGAAAAGGTGATAGGTTGACCAAGATACTGTTATGGAATGTGACTAAATGAGAATTATTTTGCAACATAGTTACCCTCTGCGGTCCAAATTTTTTCCATTGGTGTCGCAGTGCTTCTACCACATTGCTGAAGATTTCTTTATCCTTCTGGTCGAAAAGTTAAACAACAAAACATATGACGACATACTACGATACAGGTTCCCAAACAAGTGGGGTTATTTTTCATGTTAGGGAATAAATGATAGTCAGATGGAGTCAAATCAGGAGAAGAGAGGGGAAGATCGATTAGTTCAAAGTCAGTCTTTGACAGCATCAATTGAAATAAGGAGTGTGCTGGAGCAACTGTTCTGATAAAACAAAACCGCTTTCGTCAGTTTTTCTGAGACTTTTGTCGTGATAGCCTTTCGTAACTAGCTCAACAATTTGCAATAGTACTCTCCGTTGATGCTGTAACCTTTGTGAAGATACAGTTCTATATTTAAGAGATGAGGAATTCCGTACATTATTTACATTATTTACATTCGACGGATTTTTTTCTTCATTTTGTTTGTTGTTATATGCCCTAAAATTCACTCTATAATTGCCCACGGTCATATGGCGTAGTGGCTAAGAGCGCGGGCTAATAATCCCAAGATCCCGAGTTCGATTCCGAGCAGTGATCTGAACAACAATAATAATAATAATAATAACATCAAAAAATAGGAGTGAGAACCCAGTTTCGAAATTTCCCCAAGAAGTCTAGAGAGTATATCAGCCGAAACGTATACAACAAACAAGATGGGGACAAATATCCGTCGAATGTAAACAATGTACTTTTTGAAGATTATCAATAAAAACAATGTTTTTGCATCCTCTAAAACTGAGGCTATCCCTGCAAGTGAAACGAACTGGCCTTCTTTGGAGCCAGTGAAAGGAAGGGTGTTCCCACTGCAGGGATTGTCTGTTTTTCTCTGGCTCAAAATGATGAAAACAACATTCATCCTAGCTCCGCCATCCTTTAAGGAAAGCAATTGTATCTGATCTGTCGCACACATTGTCAGATTCCGACTAGTCATGTCTATGGAACGTGAAGACCAACTAAAGTAGACCTCACACAGGGTTCCAGCAAGACGGGGCAACTGCCCACACGGCAACAGAAACAATGCAGTTGCTACGCCAGTGCTTTAGAGAGAGAGTAATCTCGCGCCTCGGCAATGTCAACTGTTATATTGCATCAAAATTTCATGCATTTATTTGTAAAATTAAAGAAGTTATTAAAAATTGAATCCCCATCTGTGACCTTTGGGACATCCTGTGTTTGTGTGTGTGTGTTTGTCGCCCCACTATCACCATCGCTTGACAATCGATATTGGTGTGTTTATGTCCCTGTAACATCAGCGGTTCGGCAAAAGCGACCGATAGATTAAGTACTTGTCTCTCAAAATATAAGTCCTTGGGATGATAAAGGCGATGCCCTAGCTTGACCGCAGTCAAATAACTGAAACAAGTAAAAGAATAAAAAATATATATACATATATATAAAAACACATCAACACATACGTACATACACACATATATATATATATATGGGAGGGCACAATGGAAATAAATATTTTGTTAGAAAACGAAAGAAATTGAACAATTACAATTCTCTTATGATACTAAATAGAAACGATTATAACTTTTATTGGTAAACAAGTTTACATATGTACACGCCCGCACACACACATATATATATATATATACAAGTATGTATGTGTGTGTGTATATATATATATATATATATATTATATATATATATATAGAGAGAGAGAGAGAGAGAGAGAGAGAGAGAGAGAGAGATAGAGAGACATGTTTATATGTGTATATATATACATACATATTTGCACATGGATATACATAATTATATATGTCTGTTTGAGTGTTTGTACACATATATATTGTACAAATGTGTGTGTATGCGTTTGGCAAAATTCCTGATCCTAGGGAAACGAATCTTATTACTTTGGTCTAGTACCTATCCTATAATTCCTTTATCACTATGTACTTATTAATTTTGATTCGATATGTAACAAAAACAAACATGGCTACCCACATACGTATGCACATCCGTATGTACGCATGTGCAGTTATGAATATAGTTCCACAGACAAGTATATATGTGTATATATATATATATATATATATATATATATATATACTTCGATACACACAGTACATATGGTACCGTGAACATTTGCGTACTATTAGTGAGAATGACGTTCATGTAATTTTTCTTTATGTGTGGCAATAATGTCAACGGTTATCGACCTATTATTCTGGAGGTATATAAAACTAATAAAGCACAAAATAGCGTTCCTGATTTCGCTAATAATGTTTTACTGTACATTGAACAATCCATCAATCTGTGCGTTTGTATTACTCCTTCTGTATATTTATATTATTCTTTTACTCGCTACAGCCTTGCAGCTGCGGTCTTTATGGAGCGTCTTTCTGATTTCCTCTGTTTGGAACGTTGCACATCACCACTCCTATATGTGCCTTTGCCCCAGCTGTATATGTATGTGTGTACTATGTATGAATGGCCCAGTGGTTAGGGCGGCGGACTTTTAGGTCGTAGGATCGCGGTTTCGATTCCCAGACCGGGCATTGTTAGTGTTTATTGAGCAAAAACACCTGAAGTTCCACGAGGATCCGGGAGGGGGTGGTGGTGAACCCTGCTGTATTCTTTCACCACAGCTTTCTCTCACTCTTTCTTCCTGTTCCTGTTGTACCTGTATTTCAAAGGGCCACACTCTGTCACACTCTGTTTCACGCTGAATCTCTCCGAGATCTACGTTAAGGGTACACGTGTCTGTGGAGTGCTCGGCCACTTGCACGTTAATAAA